>NW_024966708.1:0-39669 GCF_019238085.1 Lagopus leucura
TTCATCACGATATTGATTGCCTACGTATAACCTCTGTCTGAGAGCAGGATGGACGGTCATGGTGGCCAACTTAGCTATTTCTGGGCCATTCACCAAGACACTTTCTGCCCCAGAATCCCACAATCTCAATAACCAAGCCAGCACACTTTCTCTAGGCTTCTGCCGAAATCGTTGTACTAAGTCCATTAATTCTGTTGCCGTGTATGGCCGAGCTGTAACATGTAAATGAGTCTGGGCAGGGGGCCATTGATCAGGCGGCACCCCTGCCGGTCTGTCCTGTACTTTTTTTGTTTTTTGGGTTACAACAGGACGGACTTCCAGTGGATCAGTTAGAATTGGACATTCAAGATCTGATTAGGATTTCTTGTTCTCCTGATCAACGAAGTCTGTTGATTCAGGAGTCTGGTCATCATTTATTGAAATATTACGAATTTGGCCTACAGGAAGATGTAGAATTGGCTTCTTCCCCGTTAAAACGCCAAGTTCATGCTCCAACTTTTTCAATGCAGTCTTTCAAAAGCTGATTTTCAGTTTCTAAAGTATTATTTCTTAAGACCGCATGATTTAAGGCAGTTAATAATGGCCATGCCACCATGGAGGCAGCCAATTGTCTTTCTTTGGTAGTGAGGACATCCTTGCCAAGTCCTTGAAAATAGTCCGCCATGCGATATGGGGAGAGATTGCCCATAACGCGTAAGGGACCCCATTTTTCAATGATGGCAGCTAACTCATAACAGGGGGATCCCACAAATCCTGGGATCTGCCCTGGAATCATTTTCTCTAGAGGAGTATTGTTCTCCCCCTTGACCCATTTACAGAAATTCCATAGAAAAGACATGATGTTAATTTCAGCATATTCAGCCTGCCTGGCTCGCCAAGTGTATAACCAAGATGTTATAATCACAATATAATTGTGTATAATCAATAGATATCAAGATGTTATAATTGCAATATAATCAAGAGAGTAAGGCAAAGCAAATAAGGATCACAAAAAGAGAATAAGTGTAAGAGCTTACTCTTGGGTTGAGCTCACCAGAAGACACCAAAAGAGGGGATCTCCAGAAGAGATCCTTCCCCTCTGGTAGCCAGCTCTTAAATAGGTCCAGGAGGGGTGGAGCCTGGCTCCACCCCTTCCGGCAGCACAGGTGAATTGCCTTCACCTGTGCTCCGTTGGCTGACTCAAGGCTCACCTCAGGTGATTAATCAGAGGTTCAGGCCGTGACTCAGCAGTTCCCATACACTTAGGCAATCCACACCATCAGTAAGAACATCTATTGTATAATGCACCAAGATCTACCTGACTTCCTAGTAATCGAGGTGCTGAGACTGTAACTTGTCAACTTAATCAATGTATATTGATTTTATATTGCTTTTGCCACAGTGTATTTGGTGTGTTGATTTTATGGCCACCAGACACTCACTCAGCCTCTCTCTCACTCCCCCTCCACAGAAAGCCAGAGAGAGAGGGGAAAGCCCATGGGAATATTACCTCAGAAGTAAAACAAATTTGACTTAGGGAAAATAAATTTCATTTCTTCATCCCGTTCCCCTGCTCAGCAGGTCTTCCTCACCCCTCCATTTCTGACTCCTTCATCTGTCGCAGAGTAGCTCCTCTCCGCTTTCCCTTCCTCCTCACACCTCTCCCTGATCCAGCATACGCTCTTCAGGAGCTGCAGGGTGAGCGTTGCTGGGGGCACATAGCACCTTCTCCATGACCTTCTTCCAAGGTGTTCCCACTCTTTTCTGCGATCTTTCTTCTGAGCTCCACTCCCTCTGAGCTGCCTGCTCATTGGCTAATGGGTCCTGTGGGGCAGTAGGAGGGAGTAGCAGTGGGCTGGAACTAGTTGTGTCTACCACCCCAGTTTCATACCACACATCAGCATTATGGCAGGCCTTTCCACAACTGGACACCTGCACTCAGTGCAATACTCTTGTGATCAGAAAGGTCAAAAGAAGGTTTCAGAAAGGTGAGTTGGGATTGTGTAAACATACAACACGTATATTGATTAAAATTCCATTGATGTTTATTAGGAATACAATGTTAGTTCAATTGTTCAGGAAGTGTAGACTGTATACTAATTGATTCTTACAAAATCAGAATCATTTTAAACAGCCTAAATTTTCAAAGCACTCATTGAACTGTGCATAAGCTTTATTTGAGAAGCCCCTTATGCCAAAAGCCCCTTTTTCTAGTGGATGAGCACACACACTTTCTCTCAAAACAGTTTAATAATGGGGTGAGGCCAGGGGCCTCCTCCTGTTACCTGTCCCCTGTCAAGGAAGAAGCACTGCTGCACTTGCGTTTTCCAGAAGAGGTGACGGGCCTTGGCAGTGGGACGACTGGGATGCCAGCAAGGAAGTCAGGCTGGCCCTAAGTCAAAGTGAGAAACTTCATCTGGGTGTAAATATTGCCTTCATAACCTGGGCTTCCCTTGTTGCGTCTGTTTGCAGAGGGACTGGGCTTTTTCTTGGTGATGGACTGACAAATGAACGAGGAAGATTCAGTCTGGATCAGATAGAATTGGAGCTGAAGGTCTCAGCAGCAGCATGAGAGGCCTAAACAGTGCCATCCTATGGACTCAGAAGGCTCAGGGTGCATTGCAGTCATACAGGAATTCATGTTCTGTGAGACACTCACAGTAGGGGTTGCATGGTGAAGGCATTTGGCTTTTGATCTGAAATGTGCTGCATTTAACGCACTGCTCCAAGGGACGGTATGGGGCCAGAGCAATGGGAATCTGTGCCCTGATATGCAATTAAGTCATATGATGGGCCCTGCAGACAAATGTCATGTCAACAGAAAGATCAGAATTTCCCTTCTCCCAGTAGAAGCTTTTAGTGGAAAAGAAAATCAGGCTTAAAATCATACTTTTAGAAAAATTATTGTTATCTGGGAGAGAATATCTGGACAGCATGGCAAACGCAGCTGAAGGAAAGGATTTTCATTTGTAATTGGCTTGAAGCTAATTTTTTTTCCATTAGGATCTCCTCTCCCAAGGTTGAATAGTAATCAGAGGGCTGAAGAGGCTTCCCATGCCCTTCAGTTGCAGTAGCGTGTGCAGTTGGGTGAAGTCTGTGCCCTGTATCTCAAATCCCTGGGCACTGCCTGCCTTTCTACTACATTTCTGGCTTTTCATCTGATATTCCTACCCTTGTTTACAGATTCTTGATTTTACCTTGGTCATCCATTTTGGCTTCAGACATTATGCTGGACTATGAACATTGACCTCTGACTAGGTTAACAAGAAAGAAAGCATGATTTTAGGTTTGCTCCAAGAAAGCTTGGCCGTGATTATGTGGGGACATTTTAGAACTCAAAGTTTTACTTTCATTTCATTCTGTTTTCTGTATCGTTTGCCATCTCTATCTGCACGTTTGGTGGCGTAGCTAACTTCATCTCCCCAGACTCATCTATCCATTCATAAGTTTCTTGCTGGGATGAATCTCAGCTGTATTCACTCCTCTCTCTGCCTTATTCTCAGATTTGGTCATTTCCTCCTCCTTTTTTTTTGTTTCTTTTCCCATGCATTTATTCAAGTGCAAACTTTTCCACGCAGTCCTTTCCTTCCTCTGGTGTCCAGACAGTACTACTACCTCGTCTTCACACTGAGCTGATGAGATCTATTGCCACCCTGATTCAATCTGATCAGGTAGTCAAGAACTTCCTTGTTGCTTACGTAATTTTTAAAACTTCCCCAACTAGGCTTTTTAAGTGTTTCAGTCTCGTGAGGTTACTTCTGCAAGATCAAGGTTCTCAGAATTCTTTTATGCCTCTTCATTATGAATAAAAAGAGTATTTTCATCTGTGAACTGCATACATGCTCAGATTGCTAAGTAAACATACTACAGCAAACGGCAAGAAGGCTAAGCCTGTAAAATCCCCTTCATTTGCTGTGATTTGTGACTTTTGTCTTGTATTTTCTGAGTTTTGTAGGACTTGCGCCTAACCCTCTCACCCTGTGTCATTCATTCAGATGCTGTACAGGTCAGAGCACAAGTCTGCATTTGTACGTTTGAGATTTACTGCAGTTTGAGTCTAGCTTTAATACATTGCTTCATTGTGTGAAGACTGAACCTTGATGTGACTGTTCCACTGCAGTAGATAGAGACCTTGACTACAGCTTGCCCAGCCCGGAGCTTGGCCGTCACCATCACTTAGGCACTACTCCTGGAAAGCTGCTGAGTATAAACTTAGCCTGAGAAGACAGATCGGCTGAATTGTCTAATTTTTAACAGATGGACGTGCTGAAACACAGAAGTCTTTGTTACTCTATGGAAAAGGCCTTTCAAAACTGAGGAAGATGTATGAAAAGGAAAAATACGTAAAATTTTCTTTGGCTGTGGGCCACTCAGAACAACTTAGCAATTACAGTTGGTATGTAAGTAATGTGAAATCAGATGGAGATTTTTTTTTTTTTTTTTTTTTTTTTTTGAATCTGAAGTGTCCAAAGCTTCAGAGATGACATAGCTGAAATAGAATTAGAAAAAATGCTTCATGTAAGCAAGAATGAATTTTGTATTCCAAGCACTGTCATTCATTGTGGAAAATTCTTGGTGCTCGTGTACCTTAGATATCTACTGGGGTACTTCCAGATACATGCATTTAGGTACAAGGCATAGTATCTGCAAACTAATGAAGATCACTTAGTTCAGGCACTGAAACCTAGCAAAAAGCTATGAAATCAACCTTAATAAAATAGACTAACTCTACAATGATCAACTGTTAGGATTCTAACAGGCTTTTATAACAAGTCTTTGTCTTGGATGCAGAAAATACCTTTGGAAAAGACAGATGGGAGGCTATCTGACTGATCTGTGAGAAGAGTCAAAATGTGCTATGAGAAGGGATTTCCTCCAGTGTGACCCACTGCACTGATGTCCAAGCTGCAGCTCATTCCAGAAGTGTTGCTGAGCTCCTTCATGGTGCTTTGGGACAGCTTTTCCTTATCCGAAACCACTCATTAATGATACCAGGGGTCTAACTAACTTGCATTGCTTTCAAATACCTGCATACTGAACAAACTCAATTACATGAACTTGATTTCTCTTCATTCTTTAGAGATAATGTGATAGGAAAATCTTGGAGTCAGCTAAAAGGATCCCATTCACCCCTGTGAGCGTAGGTGTTGCTATCCACATTTCTTAGATAATGACAGATTGCTGTGAATTGCAGTTATTCAGGATAAGACAGCTATTACACTCCCCAGACTGGCTCCTATTGCATTGTAGACCTCAGTGTTTTTGCAACATTGTGTGTACCGCTGCTGGCAGCACTTTGCTATATTCAAGATGAACCTTCTTTTTTTTTGAGTGCAGTGATACCATGGCTTTCATATTGCTTTACCCCAGTCTATGCACATCTGATTGCTGTTGTGGGCCTTTCCCTGTACAGGTTTGATTTCACACACCTGTATCTACCTGTATTACATTGTACAAAACCTTTTGCTTGGAGAGTAATAAATGACTTTACCCCGGAAAGAACAGAAATATTCCTTCCTTCCTTCCTTCCTTCCTTCCCTCCTTCCTTCCTTCCTTCCTCCCTCACTTACTGCTTTGGCTTATTATTGAAATGCAGATCTCCTAGAGGTCTTATTTCAAGTCTTTCAAATATTCTCTACAATACTTGTCATTAATTTATGGTATTCCTTTGTTGCCCACATTCTATTTCTTATATGGAGCTGGCCTCAGTATGAGCCTTGAGAGATTGCCATCCAGGAGCATTGAAGAGGTTTAAATCCCTTAATGTTCAGTGCTTTAAAAAATATTTTATGATAAGGCAATTAAAAATGCCATGCTGCAGAAAGTAACAGGATCCCAGAGTGTGTTACAGGGATGGCTCAGCAGAAAATGAGCACTATGTCCAATTTCTCCCCTTGGCCTCTGCTTATCTCATAAAAACTGTAACTTTCAAAAAATAAAGGAAGCAACCCAGATCTCTGCTGGGTTGAAGGATGATGTTTTGTTGCAGGGTGGAAAGTTGCAAGTTCTGAGAAAACAATGACCGTTGAAAGGGGTCCGTTCATGGTGCAGGAAATCTGATTTCTGGAGCTGTGTGTGCATGTGTGTTCTCACTTCACAACTGCTTCCAGATCATGGGGCTACCAACTCAGGCAGGAATGGTAGGGCTGTCATCCTTAGTCTAAAGTTCAGATCTTCTTTCTGCCTTGTTACAGTTCATTTGAGGTGTTTGTAGCAATGGTCATGGCGTTCTCAGTTTGGCTGCAACTCTGACTAAATGGAATAGAATGATGAAGGAAAATACAGAAGCTGGTATTCCCTGGGCAAATTTGCGTGCCAAATCCACCTTTAGCAGAAGAAAGATGTGGTATTTCAGAACTCAGGAGAGCTGTACCCGCAAACACTACAGGCATATTTGATGAGCTTGCATTCCCCTTCTGTTGAATCAAAAACCTGGGCTAAGAAGGAATGTTCCATGTAGGGAGAAGAAGATGATAGAACGTGTTCCTTTTAAGGCTCACTTGGGAAATGTCAGGTCTTTCTGAAGGCACCGTTCAGCCACGGGCCTTTTTTGCCAAGAAAGTAACAAGACAGGCAGCGCTGCAGAACTGAGTATTCTCCATGGATTTACTCATTGCCTGAACTAGACTGTGGCAATTGTCTTCATGATCATCAGCACATAGTTAAAAGGGAGCAGCTGACCAAGGTAAGGGCATACCAGTGAGTCTTTCCATTTTGAAAGATTTTCATGTAGTCCATGCTCAGCCACGGGCATTTGTACTACTCCCCTTGAGGCTGTAAAGTCCACAGGACCACTGGTAGGAGCATCAACACTTCAGCGTGCTTCAGTGTCTACGAGGGTATGTCATGACACCAGGTGGTGGAGTGCTGAAATTCTGGGAACCAGTGAACCCAAACCCAAACTGAAGAAGATAAGCCTCCACAAGGAACATCAAGTACTGTTCCAACAGAACCATAAGAAGACCGCCAACAATCACCTTGCAACAATCACCTGTCAATCACGTCATTGATAGGTACTGTACCTGCATCACAAAGCACGTTGTACTTCATGTTTCCCAAACACGCAGGAGTTGACCCCTGACCTACTCACTCTTTGGTTCAGGCTGTGACCTGGCAACTCTGCTGCACTCCATCCCTTCACAGCCTGAACCAATGATTGAACATCAGTGGAGAGGTCAAGGCTATCCCAGGGAGCTCAGGTGCAAGCAATGATTGGAAAATGTGCTTTTCTTTAAGTGTTAGCAGCAGAGGGAGCAGTGTCTCTCTGAGTTTGCTCTTCTTTGGAATTGTTGCTAGTTTCTGGAAGGGGTGAGCTAATTTTTCTTCATTCCCTGCTACTATGGTTCTTGTAGGTTATGTATGGTTACCTGTTAGGTATGGTCATATGGTCTTGTATGGTTACCTGCTATGGTGCTTATGTCCCATTAGAGAGCACTGTCATTACATTCTTTTGACACGTGACTTTGTTTAAAATATCTTCTTCAGGAGACAGCCTTTTCTCAGTTCTGTTGCTTTATTTGTCAATGCTGCTCTGCAAACCTTGCTGTGACTCTGGGCTAGGCCTGGCCACTCATCAGGGTAGAGCTGCTGCCATGATAGGCATATCTGCTCTCAGACAGAGGTTATACGTAGGCAATCAATATCGTGATGAAAACCATTCCATACTGGAATGGTTAATGGCGGCCTGCCATATGGTATGGCCGAATAAATCAGACATACCGTTACATACAGGTATGTGGTCCTCCATGGAGGACCTTCAAAACTATATCTGTGAACTGGGTGTAAGAGAGGCCATCTATGAAGATACATTTGATGGCCCTGATATGGTTGATGGCCCTGATATGGTTAAATTTTCAGCAGGGATGAGAGATCTAATTCTACAGCAAGCTCCCTCCCATCTGTACGGCACCCTAGTCTCCATATTAAATCCTCTTGTAGCATCAGAAGCCGTAGTCCAGCAGGCTGCCCAGTTAGTTGCCGACTTGGGAGAAACAGAATGCCTGCGGACTAGGCGCAATATTCGGTTTTTGGAGGAAGCAGAGGTCCTGCCGGTAAATAAAACCAAAATGCCGGCTACTCGAGCTCCTCCATCGGGACCCATCAGGGTATCCCGAAAACAAATGTTTAATGATTTAATTTGGGCTGGGGTCCAATTTGCTAAGATCGACCGCCAGCCCAACCACGTCCTTCTCCAGCTCTGGAGACAACTAAAGGACAATCAAAAATTCCAGAGCTACCCTAAGAAATCAAGGGTAAGAGCTATAGAGAGGGTTCCAACAACAACATGGAACCTAGAAGATTTTATTATTCCAAACAGGAAAAAGAAGCCACCTCAGGTGTCTCGGGCCACAATGCCTGAGCCGTCAGAAGCAAAAGAACTGGCCCTAGCACAATTCATGCAGTGACAAGGGATGTTAGTCCCCGTAGGGCCTCCAGACGGGACCGGAGGCCCTATGTAGAATTAACGATTTATTGGTCCCGAAAAAATATTCAGAGAGTTATGGCACTAGTAGACACAGGAGCAGAAACATCAATTATCTATGGAGATCCGGGAAAATTTGATGGCGACAGAGTGATGATTGGTGGCTTTGGGGGACAGACTATTCCTGTCACCCAAACATGGTTAAAATTGGGGGTTGGGCGTCTCCCACCCCGGGAGTACAAGGTGTCTATTGCCCCAGTCCAAGAATACATCCTGGGCATAGACATTCTATGGGGTCTGGCTCTCCAAACAACTGTGGGAGAGTTCAGACTTCGACAAAGATGTATCAGTATCCGGGCGGTGCAGGCAATATTAAGAGGCCATGCGAAACATGAGCCTGTTTGCCTGCCGAAACCACGCCGGATTACTAATGTTAGACAGTATAGACTCCCGGGTGGGCAAGATGAAATATCGAGAACGGTGCAGGAATTAGAAAAAGTGGGCATTATAAGACCTGCACACAGCCCGTATAACTTATGATTATAACTGATTTACAGGCTGTAGATGCAAATATATGTTCCTTTCATTATTTTATTGATTTTTAATTAGGGAGAAACCTTGCTAACTTATCTTGTTTTACAAGGATTTGTTTTGCAAGCAGGTGTTCCACTTGGGCTCTGTATCATGTGTTGGCTGCACGGATACAGCATGCAGGTGGAAAAAAATGCTGCAGACTCTGAAGAGAGTAAAAGCAGGAGGGAGGCTGCAGTGGAGGAGTGTTGCATTGCGCAGTTGCCGACAACAGAGGAGAGAGGAAAGATGCACTTTGCAGCAGGGAATGCCCTGCTGACATGTTTTGAAAGCACTGCAGGCAGACTCCTTCCCAGAATTTCATCCCTCTCTCTAGGTCAGTAAGTAATATTGTGATTGCTTAGAGAGATTCTGGTTTAGCTTACTAGTGCTCCTATTGCACTTGCTTAGGGAGTTTCTGCTTGCCATCTTCTGGGGCTATCAAAAATGGATACCTGTGCGTGTGCATAGGCCAAATAAAACTCATAACTCTGTGCTGCTCTGACTGTGTAGTTCACTTGCCTCTGCTCCTGAGACACCCCGTCTCTCCGATGCAAACATATCCTGAAACAATATTATAGGCAGAAACACATTGCAAAATGTGCTGCACATCAAGAAATGCTTTGTAAAAACAAAACAGCACAACTGGAAATAGCCTGTCACCTTAACAAACTATTTTGAATCAAGTTAAAACTCCAAGGGAATCCTTAATAAAACTTGATAATGCAGCAGCAAATCTGATTGCAAAAAAATCAAAACCATTTTCTGATTGTGAGTTTGTCTCACAAGACTGTAGCCAGCTGAACTGAAGAAATATGAAAGTCTTTTGAAAAAAAATTGGAGAGTTAAACTGCTAATATCAATTCCTATGCTTTGGCTGTGGGTGAAAATGCTCATGTTAAATACAATGGCTCAACTAATCATTTTTGTTAGAGGCATTCATAATGAATTTCAATATCAGTGAAGAAATGGCTCCTTTGGTGGCACTGAAAAACAAAGAACTCTCCTGATTTATGTGAAGTAGAAAAAAAAAAACAAGAAAAAACCAAAACAACATGAGAACAATTTTCTTTAACCCTTGTCAATATTTCTGGTACATCTACTGACAGTGCTCCAGTGACAGTTGGTTAAAAAAAAAAAGTGAGACTTATAAAATTAAGATATAATAATATTACGTGAGTGATAAAAAGTGAGACTTATAAAATTAAGATATAATATTCCTACGTGCTTAGCAGAGGTTTGCTGGGTGTAGAGAAGTTTTCCTTGGTTTTCTTCGTCTTTTTCCAATTGACGTAATTTTCTCCTCACTCAACCCCCATCTAACTGCGTTTTTCCTCTGCTATCACGGCAGGGAGAAGAGCGCCAGAAGCTGCGGCGCGGCTGCGCGTCGAGCCAGTCGTTGTTGTTTCCGCGGTCTCCAGTGCCCCCTCGTGGCCAATAGCTGGAATTGCGGCCGTGTTTGTTTGGCGCCGCAGGCACCAGGGCGCATGCGCACGGGCACGCGGCGGTGATGTTCCTCGCTCTGCGCAGCAAATCCGCCGAGCTTTGTTATGGTTAGTCCTCGAGGCAACAGAGCGCATGCGCCAGGACACTCGTAACTAGCATTCAAATCTACAAAGCCTCGAGGTGCAGGCGAGCAGTCGATTCTTGGAGCCTGCCTCGGGAACAGCCTATTCTGGCTCCCAGCGGCCCCTGCGCTCCTCGTACGCGTCATGAGGAGTCGAAAACAACGCACGCGTAGGTGAGTACTCGAAACTAATCACGCGAAATAACCTGCCGGGCCGGGCCGGGGCTGTTCGCCGCTATGTTCGCTATTACCTGGAGGACTGATGACCATAGAGAGGCGGCGGATTAGCTGAGTAGAGCGGTTAGAACGGCACTTCCGCATTTTGTACGCGCATGCGTTGTGCTGCTTGCGGGACGCAGCGGCCGTTCCGCGCATTGGCCAGGAGGTGGCGGCAGAGACCGCGGAAAGAACTTTTCCGACGGGACTGGGGGAGGGGCGGCGGCGCAGTGCCTGGCGATCCGGTGTGTGTGCTGTGAGGACGGGAGAGGAGCACGAAGTTAGAAGTGGGGGGAAAGACGAAGAAGAAAGAGGGAAACTACTCCAAACCCAGGAGAGCTGTGCCAAGTGCATATAAATAGCTTTAAAAAAAAAAAAAAATTTTTTTCTTTTTTTCTTCTTTCTTTTTGCCAGCGTCTGTTGCATTGTTTCTAAATGTTCAAATACCAAAATGCAACTGCCCAGCAAATTTAATGATAATGGGATTAGAGCCCATTGGCAGAAAGTGCAGAGCCATATTAATGTTCATTCAGCCTCTGTTTTGTTTATACTTCCACGTATTTTTCTTCAAAAGCCTTTCTTTCCCTGTGGGTTTCATTTTTGGCTTTTTGTTCTTTTCATGCCATAAAATGGGAAGTTTTAGGTCCTAGCAAGTCTAAGCAGCCAGATCTAGCACAAAGCTGCACTTTTGAGTTCTGTGTGGACCATTACAGTGTTGCTACAAAGATTAACAAAAACTGCAGTTCTCCCCCTAAGTTTACAGATGGAAAAAATTAATTCACCTCCCTAGAAAGAATTGATGTGTCACAGCTGCCATTGGCAAGATGGCCCGAGAGTTGTGTGGGTGCATCTGGCTGTGAGAGGAATGTCTCTGTGGAAGGACAGCTTGTTCCCCCCTCTGATGGAGGCAGCTTCTCAGCTGCCCTACCCTGGTCTTCCTGCAGCTGGACAGATAGCCCAGAAGGGCGCGGGGTATGCAGACCCTCCCCGGCCAGCTGTAGCAGTCGCTCCTGCCAGCACTCCCTTTCCCCTCGACCATTCCCATTTCGCAGGCTGGAGCCCCGTGTGGCAGAGGAGGAGAGAGCTGCAGGCAGAGGGAAAACAGGGTGCTGGGATTCCTTCAGCTCGCTGCCAGCTGTCTTCTGTGACATTTTGGGGGTGGGCGGGGGACTGTGGGAGCACCCTCAAGGCTCTGGGCAGGAGGGAAGGAAGCAAAGATGCAGCTGCAGGCAGCGGGCTCCGAGCTGGAGCAGTGCAGCCGGGCACTGTGCAGCTCACAGTCTGGGCACACGGAGCAAGTTTGTCCAGCTGAGGGCTGCAGGGCTGTCCTTATCAAGCACTCCCCCATCGCACAGGTCTGCAGCGACTGCACCAGTTGCTCGAGCTCTTCCCACTGCAGGAGCTCAGAACTGACAAGAACCCTGACCAAAGCGGGTAATGGCAACATATGCACACAGATACACACCTGATACAGAATCTGGCACTTGACATTCCTCCCAGAGCTTCTTGCTGCTTTTTAGGCTGCTCTACAGCTATTCTGTCTTTTTGCCCCTCATTCCCCTATGTCTTGCCCTTTCCTTCGCCCTGTGCCTTCCCCATTCCTTTTTCAGGCTTTCTCCTTTCTTTCCTCGCTTCCTTCCCTGTGGCTTCCCCCTGTGACGACCCCATGTTCTGCTGCTGTTCTCAGCTGACAATCGTTAAACTGCACTTTTCAAAGACATGGGTTCAGGCTGCATACTATCACTGACTTAAAAAAACAAACTAAAACAAAAACAAACAAGTGCAGTATTATGTATAGATAACGAACTCCTGCTTGAAAACCAATAGCATTTCCACATCCCGGAGTGTCACCATCACCCCCAGGTTGGGCTGGTGCTGCTCATCTGTCCTGCAGCGCTGCTCAAATGGCACCGGCACCTCCTGGCACGGCCTGCCACCACCCTGTGTCACCTCATCTCACCTCTGCAGTTCTGACCCCACACCTCCACCCCATGTCCTCACATGTCCCTGTGTCCCCACACATCCCCTCATGTCTCAAGTCCCCCCACATCCCCTGCCCCAATTCAGTCCATGCTGATGTCACCATGGGATTGAGGACGGGGGCAGGGATGCCTGTGGGTTGTGTGGAGTCTTGGGACAAGTTGATAGCTGTGCACAGGGGGGTGATGGTGCCCTCGGCGCACGGCTGTGACAGGGGGGCGTGAGTCATTGCCCCCAGAATGGGGCTTGTGCCCCACGCATGTGGACAAGTTGTATGGGGAGTGCTTTCTGGAGATGATCTGTCTTTTCTCCAAATCTGCAGCGACTTCAGCAATCCCACGTCGTACCGCAGCAGAAATGGGGCACTGCCGTACGTCAGCGATCTCTGACTCAAGCACAGGGGCTGCATGAAGGACACACACTGCAGCCTCCCTGTTTCTGTGGGGTTTGGGATTGATGTTTGAGCCAAAAGGCCTCATGGTGCCATGCAGGCCGGTGCTGGGTTCACCCACTGAGGACGCCAAATCCTAAAATAATGTCACAGCGGTCTTTAATTGCTGTGCGAGGAGATGACACGCGTTTCTCCCTGGGGGGCTGTAAGCTGACCCCACAGTGTGGCAGACAGCACCAAAAAGGGATGCCATCCTGTACTTTCCTACCCTAGTAACTCCTGGTTCTGCTGGTACACCTCTTGTACCTGGAGCTGGCTCTCCATCTGGCTGAGACGTCATCTTTAACACTTCAAAACAAGCCTAAGGAGAAAAGATTTTGGTGATGTGACACGAAAATAGACAGCACAAATATAGACCAGGATAACAGAAGATGTACACGCTGGGTGCTGAGTATCATTTGGAAACCAAACCCCAGGTGAGAAGTCTTGTTTTATTTGGTTCATTTTTGCTAATCTCCCAGAGGATCAGGAGGTCAGTAGATGCAAACTAGAGATGCATCACAGGGATATTCAATCAAGGTGATGCAACACATATCTAGTTGTTTTTTCATAATTACAATGACTAATAGATATTAACATGATAGTGACTCTCTTCCTAGCTTAATATATGTTAACGCTAAATTTGAAACTGGCATACTAATAAATAGGGCTTCTGAAAGAGGCGTGTTGGTAAAACCACGCTTTTGTCTACTTGTTTTTCATTGTAATATCAATATATTGAAACATTTGCACAGGGCCAAGTAATTGTGAGGGGATAAAACAGCACATGAGGTTATAATTACTATGTTAGGTAAAGCAGAGCATTATCAGTCTTCATTGTTGTTTTTTTTTATTCTTTCTTTCCGGTTACTTGACAGTCCAGGAAATTTTTCACAGCTGAGCCATTGTGTTTTCTTCAGAAGTTAGAAATAAGATTGGCAGATTCGTGTCCGTATTCACCCACGCAGCAAAGTACTGGAAGAACTGCATTATTTCATCCCACTCTTCAGTGAGTTTCTATTATTTACCATGTAAGAACAACTTCTTTGTAATGCCTCCCTTGTAGAAAAATGACGTGTTTATCTTCATTGCCAACCCTTGATGTCCAGTGCATGTTCAAAATAGTTGATGAGTGAAGGAATGCTGGCTGGTTTTATGTTAAGAAAAAAGCCTCCACAAGTTCACATTCAGTACAGTGAGTACACTTTTATTTTTGCTAGATGGTCTGCTGGTTTCTCCAGTCTTCTTATGTAACACGAGGGAACGTTTTGTTGTTTGAATTTCTATAACTGCCTATTTTCTGTGTTCAGAGGGGTAGATTCCCTTACATGTGGGGTGTTTTTAACTGGGTAATGTAACTCAGAGTAATAACACATAAAAACAATCTTCTGTGTTGGTTGTTTGAAAGAAAGCTGTTTATTCATTAGAAATGTTAGAAACATAATAATCCCACTTGGTAGTTAGTTTTTCATCAGCCTATGAAGTTCCGAGTAGAAAACAGCACTTAAGTTCAATTGCATGTTTTAAGCAAGTTTTAATGACATACACCTTTTTAAATATCCCTCAGTAATGCATGCTATTATTGTCCTCAGGACCACTGGATCACCTTGTCTTAATGGTTCAAAGCATGCGAAAAATCTTTATCTGGAAGAATATGACAACTGAGATTTTTCATTGGTACACGATAGCACAATAAATTCTGTCACCTGTAATTAACTTGATGCCACAGTTCACTGCTGCAGATCTTAATGTAAAGATTGCTGGGGCAATGCTTTCAGGGCCAAAACTTCAGCCAGACTGTTGTGTGTGTGAAGGAAAGCACTGTAAATCTCTGAATTCTGTATGGATGGGGCCTTTCTATATTTCTATAATTAGTCAAAGCACAGTAATTATTTTTTCCTACAGGTTAAATACTGCTGATTAGCTGCTTACTTTTTAGACAGTTCTCTGTCCTTAGTATTCACACGAGTCTTTTTCTGACCTGCTGTAAGCCCGTTAGTCCAAACCAGATAAGGAGTCTAATGTAGTGTAACACTGTTAGTAGTTGATACTTGCTATTTCATTGCATTCTAGGATTATGTAATAAACAAAAGAACTGCCTCAGAGAAGAGAATGACTTATTAATTACAATACAGTAGTGATCTTGTTTTTGGTGTTATGATTGCATATGTATATCTGCCTTTGCACTGTTAGTTCTAGAAGATACTGTCTACAGGTATTGCTGACAATTTAAAAAAAAAAATTACAATTCTTATTTATTCTTGGAAATATATTTCTTTGCTTGCTATGAATCAGTTGATACTGAGCCATGATATTTTGCTGTGCTAGTGCACTTTATTGAATGTATCAAAGTACATAAGACATATTGATATTGTAACAATTAAACACAGAAACAAAGACTGTGTCTGAAAAACAATTCCAAAGTTTTAGGAAGGAAGGATTATTATAGAATTCTGAGACTGCTTGATACAAGAAGAAAGTGGTTTAGGCAGATGCACATAATTTGACTTAACACACTCATTCTATATAAAAGAATTTAATCTCAAAGACTGTCAAGCAAAATTTTTAACAGGAACACTACTACGCAAATCAAAGAGCAGTTCTGTTATCCTGCTATGTACTAACTGCCAGACACTTGTTTGCTTTACAAAATATGCATTAATTTATCAAATTACCCCGCAAAATAAACAAAACTGAAGAAAACCTATGCATTTAAAATGGTTAGGATTTGACAAAGAAAAAAGATAAAATGTTCAAAAGTAGCAAATCCAATTTTTGTTTCTTCAGAAACAAGCTCATTTCAGGTAAAAGCTATTAGATACTGCTGTGTAAAGAAAATACAATTTATAATGTTCAGTGTTACAAATAAGAACTAATTTTGAAAAGATAATCAGTGGATTTCATGATGGCATAACTACATCAGCGGATGAGGAAAATGCTTGATGTCATCTATCTTAATGTCAGTAGAGACTTTGACATAGTCCCCATAGTATCCTTCTTTTCAAATTCAAAATGTGTGGATTTGAAAGGTAGACTGATGAACAAAGTTTAGTCTAGTCATACCTTGAGAGTGGTGGTCATTGGCTCAATGTCTGGATAGAGAAAGTAACAAGTGGTGCTCCTCAGGGGTCAGTACTGGGACCAATGCTCTTTAATATCTTCAGCAGTGACATTGACAGTGGGATCAAGTACATTCTCATCAAGTTTGTGGATGACAACAAGCTATGTGATAAGGTCAAGATGACTGAGGGATGGGATGCCACTCAGAGAGACTTAGACAGCCTTTGTCAGTGGGGCAAGGAGAACCTCATGAGGTTCAAAAAATCCAAGTGCAAGGTACTGCACATGGGTAATGGCAACCAACCCCTTGTATCAGTACAAGTTGAAGGATGTAAGGACAGAGAACAGCCCTGCCACAATGGGCATAGGGATACTAGTCAATAGCAAGTGGACATGAACTAGCAGTGTGTACCCTCATAGCCCAGAAAGCCACTCCTGTCCTGGACTGCACCAAAATAATGGTGGTCAGCAGGTCAAGGTAGATGATCCTGCCCCTCTGCTCTGCATTGGTGAGACCACATCTGGAGTACTCCATCCTGACGTGGAGTTCTGGAGTACAGGAGAGGCATGGATCTGTTAGAGCATGAGCAGAAACGGAATACCTCCCCTGTGAGGACAGGCTGAAAGAGCTGGGACTGTTCAGCCTGGAAAAGAGAAGGCTCTGGGGAGATGTGATAGTAGCCTTTCAGTATCTAAAGGAGGGCTATAAGGAGAAGAGGACAGACTCTTCAGCAAGGTCTGTTGCGATAGGACAAATGTAAATGGTTTTAAAATATAAAAGGATAAATTCACATTAGATACAAAGAAGTCTTTTTTACTTTGAAGGTGGTGAGGCACTGAAAGGAATCACCCAGAGAGGTGGTGGATGGATCACCTGTCCTTGGAGGCAATCAAGATCAGGCTGGCCCAGGCTCTGAGCAACTTGTTCATATTCATTTCAAGGGAGTTGGATTAGATGACTTTCTAACTCAGAAGATTCTGTAATTTTATGATAATACTAAACTCAAGTAATGTAAGTTACCCAGCAAAGATATTCATTTCTTGCATTTAATTTTGGTATGAACCAGTTAACACTGAGCTAACCGAAGATCACCAAAATATTTCTAGAGTTTAGGCATTTTGAAACATTGGTCACAGTTCTTAAAGTATAAATTTAAGGATCTATATCTATGCTTAAAATCAGAGATAAATGTTTGGGTGTTTTTTTTTCTGATAATATCTTCCTCTCTCCAGTTGCCATACACTTTCTCTCTCTCTTAAAAAAAAAAAAAAAAAAAAAAAAAAAAAAAAGGTGTTTAATTTATATATTATTTATAAACATACAGAGATGTTTTCATCTTTGCAGACACTAATAGGTAGCTGATTCCAAGGTACACATGTCCTTAACCAAAGTTAAAACAGGATCACGACTTTCTCTCTGTTCTATTAACAGCAATTCTGTAATAGTTTTATAGCACCTACCTGAATCAGTATATCAGTATCACACATTCCGCTTGGCTAACAAGCTTCTTTTTGCAGAACCTTAATCCAAAAACAGTGAAAGTTGAAAGAAATTCCCTGTTTCACTTCAGCAGACACTGAAATATATATATATATATAAAAATTCTCCTTCTTGATATTTTGCCTACTTTTTTGTAACTAACTTTTTTGACTCCATAACTGTATTATAACACTACAAAAATAATATCCACTGTACTGTTTGCACACTGTTTTGAAATGTAGTATTTATGAGGAATGAATTTTACATGAAACAATTCTATTAAGCATGTTAAAATAACTGGAATTTGATTTGTCCCAAGAAAACATATGTAACTAAGCTTCTGCTTGGCTTTAAGATGCACACACATTATTTCTTTGACTTGGAAAGACAAGCATGGGTGATACTTTACTGAGTACTGAGTTATTTCAGCTTTCTGGGAGCTGTATACTAATGCTGTGTCATCAGAAAACTTCTGAAATGAGGGTTTGATACTCCAACATCAGTGAACAGCATAGTGCTACTGATCTGTAACCTCTCAGCAGCGAAATGGAGAAATCCATGTAATCAATTCAGTGTCTGTGAGGGGAAGCAACACCTTTTAATACACCACCTCAGAGAGCCGGAAGAAAAAATAGACAAATTCTATTTTACCTGCTTCATCAAAGTGCATACAATGGAATTTGTTTGAGAGAAGAATGAACTCCTTTATATTGCAGATGGAAGGACAGAACCTGCCTGTACAAATCTATCCTACACTGACCTAAGCAGAAGCATTAGAGGTCATATAAATGTTCCTTGTCTTAGTTACTGAATCTGGTTTCTATAATCTGAAGACACAATGAAGGTAAGGCTGCTTACACACTATTTTCAGTTGTTTTTCAGGACAATAGATTTAATGACATAAAAATGAATTAACTGACTCTCCTCTTCTGACACTCTATTAATTGAAGATACTTGAACTGGAAAAGCAGTACATACAAGATTTATTGTTCCGATGGAATCTTAGTCCTGCTGCCTTTTATATCCATTCTGATATCACTGAATCAACCTGAAGTCCTGTGGATAAAAGAAGGAATTATTTTAGATTTTCCCGAGGCTCAGCCTTCATCGCAATATAAGATATCCAGTTGTATCACCACCATCCCTGCAACTCTCTTCCTACTCTCAAGTTTACTGGATTTCTTGTTATTTATTGATTTCCAACTTCCAAGGTCTGCGTAAGATACCTTTCTGGTTAAGCTCCTGTACTGATCTCTCTCTTTTATTATTATTATTATTATTTTTTATTTTTTTCTTCTGTAAATTAATGCTTGTTAGTGATTGCTACTTGGGTCACTATCATCTTCTGCTCTCTCATCCCAAGTGTATTACAAGAACGAGAAACTATTTATGGTTGAACTGTACTAACTCTGTCTTCCTTTACTGCACTTACCTGAAGTGCTTTAAAAGGACTCAATGAAGGACAGGGAAGTATTTTCAAATTATAGCTGTGAGTGATGACCAGAGAATAAGAAACCTCCGACCTGAAATTAGAGGAGCTGTTGACACTGGCTACAATTCTGAATAGTAGTTCAAAGCCAAAGAAGAAACAATAATATTACGTCATTCACTGGGAAAAAAAAAAATAAAAAAATCCACTGTTAGATTTTTAGCAAATAAACAAGTATATATGATTACAGAGAGGAAAAAAAAAGATTTTTAGAACTGTGTCTAAGTTTGAATAAAATGCTTGTATGTGTTTACAAAATTATTTTAAAGGATGATTGTTGATCTGCTGAAGCCTTCTTGATTCTACATTTTTCTCAGTTTGAATTATAAAAACTGTAATTGTATATTCTGAACCTAGAAGAGAAAATCTAGAAGGAGATTCTGATTTTTTCTAACCATCTGTTGAAAAATATCATGAGCACTTGTTTATCTGCACTTCTGTAAGTTCTCAACATTGATTGTATTTTATTTTCTGTATCTAATTACTCTTCAGAATGATATGTTTATACTACTGGAAATGGATCTGATCAGAACTGAATAATGCAGATATTTTTATAAGAACATCTTTTGAAAGGAAAAAAGTGTCATAATATATTTAAAAACCCACCACCTTTCAAGAAATAATGATAGCATCTTTTGTGAGCTGGAAGTTCAATATGAATATTCATTAAAAATAATGATGATATCCTGACTGTCTTGTGGGAATATTACTGTAGCATCAGAAATTCCTCCTGAATTCTTCAACTGAGTTTATGCTGCCATATTTATTCTACAATTCTGGAAATCTTGTGAAGGCAAGATGCAGGTGAGATTTCCAGTATATGCAGAACTGCATCCCAGCCTTATATATGGTAAGTGCAACATTTGCTATGTTGAATTATTATTGTTGTTATAATTACTGTTGTTGTAGTTGTTGTCATCATTGTTACTGCTATTAGGTTGCTTGTGTTAGCAAAGACATAAAGTGAAACAGGTAAGTATGACAGGGATCTCCTGGAAGGAGTCCAGTGGAGGGCCATAAAGGTGATAAAAGGCTTGAAGCACCTTCCTTATGAGGAAAGGTTGAGCGACCTAGGGCTGTTCAGCCTTGAGAAAAAAAGACTCAGAGGGGATCTGGTCAGTGCCTATAAATATGTAAGGTGAGGAAAGCAAACAGACAAGGCTAGGCTCTTTTCAACAGTGCTTGGTGATAAAACAAGGGGAGATGGCCACAAACTGAAGCACAGGATGTTCCACACACATGTGCATAAGAACTTCTTGACAGTAAGGGTAATGGAGCACTGGAACAGGCTGCCCAGAGAGTCTGTGGAGTCTCCTTCTCTGTAAATGTCAAGACACACCTTGATGCCTAGCTGTGCAACCTGGTCAAGGGAGCATGCTTTGGTAGGGAAGTTGGACTAGATGATCTCTAGAGGTTCCTTCCAGACCCTACAGTTCTGTGACTCTGTGAAATATGTGAGTTGAGTTACGATAACAGAAAGAGTTAGTGTTAGTTTTCTTAAGATCAAATACAAAAATAAAGGGAGGTTGAGAACATCATTTTCCTAATATTAATTTTCTCTGTTTAAAGGAATGGTGAATGTGTATGCAAATGTTCTTATACTGAGTCTTCACTGAAAATTTGAGCTACTTAATACAAGTGCTGAATTTGGTTTCTTCTTCACAGAAACTTTCCATATACTGACATACAAGAATGCATTACTCAGTGTAACAGGTACAGTAGTCGTTGTATAACTCTTCACTTGAATTAGTAGAGCTTGCTCAGATTCAATGATTACTTGATATTTAGCTAGCTTAAACAGAACTGAGATAACAGGAAGAAAGAGAGCATGAAGAAGTCATCAGAATTATCTAGCTGTGATTAGAAAAGATACTTGCTTACATTCCTGAAGTCATCCCCTCATTTTCATGTTTACTGTCACTCTTTGATTGTTTTTTAATGTTTCTTTGAACAGTATTAAAATGAATGGAAGTCAAAGTCCAGTTTTAACACTTCACAAGACGTTGTGTTGTTTTGTATGCATCATGTATTATATATGTATTAAACTTCTCCAAGCCTGCCTGAAGATTTACTAACTGTACTTTGAGGCACATTTTGTATCACAGCAATTTAAAAAAATAAATAGAAATTGTCTATTATGCTGTATTAGTGGATGTAGAAATGTGAGTTCATACCTTTCATTGAACTGTTTTAAAAGCCTACTTCCATTATTCAGGGGACAAATGGCCACTTAAGTTCTACCAAGATCATTCTACCATCCAATGTTCAACCTGCATGAAGTCTAATTATCCATGCAGCTAGAGAAATGTGAAAAAGCTGAAGCACAGATCTTCTACATAACCTGCTTTGCAGTATTTACAATAACATGGATTAAAACATTAGATTGGTACTCATGTAAAGTTTAATGTTTATCGTAGTGTCTCTGCACTTGACAGTAGCTAAGTAAGCCCATACATCTATTATATTTCTGTCATGCTGCCCATGTGTCCGGCCTCTGTGCCCATCAGCAGTAATGGTCCTCAGTGCTATTACTGTAATTCAAAGGCATTAACCAGAAATTAAATGCATATTAGTTATATAGTACGAAATTATGTTAGCTGATGTGTTAAAGGCTGCAAACCACAATCTCAATAGCATTTTACAAGTACCAGTGTGACAGATAAGAAACATAAGAATAGGTCTTTAGAAATATTGTGCCTGAAAACAATTCGGAAAGCACACTGATATTTTGAAAGCATTGTTGGCTATCTGTCATCATGGTTTATCAGTAACTGACTGTCCTCAAATTCCAGACAGCTTGTCTAATCATCTCCTGGTTTACTTACAGATTTCAAATGCTCACCATTCCTGATACAAGCCATTGGCTTTCTTGGCTACCTGGGCACACTGCTGGCTCATATTCAGCCAACTGTCCATCAGCACACCAAGGTCCCTTTCTGTCAGGTGGCTTTCCAGCCACTCCTCCCTAAGCCTGGGTTGCCTGGGGTTGTTGTGACCAAAATGCCGGACCTGACACTTGATTCTATTGAAACTCATACAGTTTACCTTGGCTCTTCGATTCAGGTCCCTCTGTAATGCCTTTCCTCCCTCTGGCAGAACAACACTCCCTACCAACTTGGTGTTATCGGCAAACTTACTGAGGGTGCACTCATCCCCTCATCAAGATCATTAATAAGGATGCTAAATAGAAGCGGCCCTAGAACAGAGCCCTGGGGGACAATGCTCGTGACTGGCCTCCAACTGGATTTAACTCCACTGACCACAGCTCTTTGAGTTCGGGCATCCAGCCAGTGTTTCATCCAGCAGAGCGAATGCCCATCCAAACCATGGGCAGCCAGCTTCTCCACGAGGATGCTGTGGGGGGCAGTGTCAAAGACTTTACTGAAGACCACATCAACAGCCTTACTTTCATCCACTAAGCAGGTCACCCTGTCATAGAACAAAATCAGGTTTGTCAGACAGGATCTTCCATTCACAGACCCATACTGTCTGGGCCTGATCCCATGGCTGACCTTTCATTGATCCATGGTGGCTCCCAAGATTATCCGTTTCACGACCTTCCATGGCACCAAGGTGAGACTGATAGGTCTGTAGCTACCAGAATCATCTTTCTGGCCCTTTCTGAAGATGGTCTTCATATCTGCCAGTCTCCAGTCCACCCAGACATTCCCAGTTAGCCAGGACGGTTGAAGGATGATGGACTGTGGTTTGGCAACCACATCCACCAACTCCCTTAACACTCCAGGATGCAATCCATCTGGCACCAAGGAGTTGAGAGTGTCCACGTTTCAGAGCAGTGTCCAGCTTTTTCCTTTTCCTTTTTCCTTTTCCTTTTCCTTTTCCTTTTCCTTTTCCTTGGAAAGATTGTTGGTTTGTTTTTTTTTTAAGGATGATATTTTATTTCTATTCAGTGTGTAAGCAATCAGAAATGTTTTACTAGTGAAAAGATAGAGCACATTATTTGGAATTGATAGCTAATTTATTTTATTATGATTACCTGGAATAACTTTTGCCACAAGATTTTAATTTACATTTCTCTAATACTACTGATTTAAAGGTGACTTTAACATTCCTCAGCAGTAGCGCTTTGTGAACAATAAATCTATTTTCTCTAACAGCAGCATAGTGCCTTAGTCTCCTACATGAATGAGGTTGTAAACCAAAGTCCTATAGAAATATATCTACGCAAAGATCATTCCCAGTGTAGTATTTTTACAGCACTAATAGTAACTGTATAATTCATATGGTATGGTCTGCTCCAGTCTTGGATAAAAGAGCTAAATATTTTAATTTAAGTGAATGATTTTGTTAGGTATCACAAGTTCAATCCCTGCTGGTGTTACGCTGCCATTATGTCTAAAATGTACTGTAAGCTATTTCTGTTTGTGTGTATGAACTGAGCAAAGAACAGCAGTAATGTGCTCGGTGTCAGTGCATATACCATGACTGAGAGCAAAATAAATTATTTTCTTCAGATGGTAGAGGCCAAAGTAAGAAGTTAAGTTTTATTTTGTTCAGGATTTGAATGACGGTACTATAAATCATGGTATAAAAATAATAGGCTGATCCTAAATTCTTGTACTGGATACAGAGATTGCCTTCATAGCCCAGAAGTAGTGCAGATTGTAGAATTTTTTTACAACTATTGTTATTGTTATTATAAATAGTCATGTGTTATTACCTAAACCCTGATGGTGGAGCAACAATTTGACTAATTTTTTTTTCTTACAATAATGTCATTTAGATACGGTTAAAATAGTGTTCTAAGTTATTGCAGACTGTAACATTTCAGTGCACTGAATATGAGTTTAACAATACCTAACCAATTAAGTTAATTTGACTGAAAAATGTACTACTTGTCTTTTAAAGAATAAGAGTGAAAGATTGTAAGGGATTTGAAGATAATGTGGAATTGCTTAGGAAGTAATTTTTGGGCTTCTACCTGTATTTTGCTACCAGTTAAAATCTCCACAAACATTCAGTTATTTTTTTCCTGCATCTGAAAATTTAACAGTGTGAATTCATTTTTATATGGAATTATATCTAATAGAATGTCTATAAACCTTGAACATGCATTGGGTTTTATTTCAGTGAAATAAAACATTTTATTGTCAATAGTTTTCTCAGGAATCAATTGTCAGTGTGCATGTCTGTTACATGGAAGGAAACAACTTATACGTCTTCAGCACATAACATCCTTTATAAACATTCCATGTGATTTTTTGATAGCAAGCAAAAGCATGACAGGTGAATGCAGAAGAGATATTTGGGGAATTTTCATAATATTTACTCGCTATATGTAATAAGACTCCAAAGTCACTGTAAATAACTGGAATGTTACAGATATTTCAGAAAGTTACAGCAATGCACAGTGAATGCTAGATATATTGACATAACTAAATATAATACAAAGTAATCTATTCTTTGCATTGATGTGCTCATTGAGCTTCACACTGTTGAACAATCAGTATTCAGAACAGCAGTTTGTGATAGTTTAGATGGTAGCTGTAGGTTAATGCATGGCCTCTGAGATTCAAATGGCTGGCATACTTCAGGCAAATAAAATAATAAAATACAAGAAAAAGAATATCCACTGAGATGCTAATAAGCCCAGTTGCCGTGAGAATATGTTGTCATTACAAGGCTTCTATATATTTTTTTCAAAATTGTAAGAATTAATGAGAACAGTACATGTGAAAAGGCTTAGGATCTATCAGTTTCTCCAAACGACAATATAAACACATTTTCTATTGTTCAGCATGATTTTTTTCCTAATTATAAACTAAGCAAGCTAAGAGTTAGAAAAAAGTGTGCATGTTAAAGCTTAATATTAAAATAATGAAGGTTATGAAGTCGAAAAAATGGAAGGTGTGGTAAGAAAGAGTGCAGGAGTGGATGATTAAAATAGAAAAAAATTGAAAGCCTTAGTCAAATCTTTGATTTCAACGGGGGTTTCACTTGAACAGAAAATAAATCAAAATAATCAGGGTTTCACAATTTCAATCATTATTATTATTAATGGCAAAAATATGGATAGCAACTTCAGTCTATCCAATGTTTTAATTCGCCAAGTACTAATGAAGCGGCCTACTATAAAGTGAGTAAAATCAGACTGAAATAACAGGATTTGGAATGGAGACAGAACTTACAATGTTTATTTCCTACAGTTCTTCAAGTAATAAAAATACCTAGGCAGGTTTCCTCCATCTTGAATGCAGGATTGCATATATGCAATACTGTGAAACAAGAACATTCTGCCTCTAAAACAATTTTGCATACTTCCAAATTAGCTATGTGCACGAGAAAGCAGTATGAAAATCACCTTTACCTTGCTGTACAAACACTCCTTTATCTTGAACTCAAGAGGTTCTTTTGAAAACTTGCTGAAACGAAGAATATGAATTATGTTTCAGCTGCACTTTCAAGAACATGTTGCTGAACAACATACTGAATTTGTTATGCAAAAAGTTCTTAGATTTAGCAGCTTTCTGGATAGACTATCATACACGTTAAAAAAAAAAAAAAAAAGAAAAAGAAAAAAAAAGGAGAAAATGTTACTAAAATCCAGAGCTTTTCTTTCAGTGAAAAAGTGTGTAGTCAGCATTCTAGTAACAGCAATGTAGTGATGAGGATTTAAGAATAGAATAAAGTGAAATGTTGCACAACAAATTACAAACTACACTGAAAAGATGACCATATCACAGGAAATAAATAAATGAACAAAATTTAAAAAAAAAAAAAAAACACCTGGAAAATAAACACATAACTGCAATCAAATTTAAGCAGGTGTGGAAACACCAAATGACCAATACAAAGAAGGTGAGCTGCAAATTCAAATCTAACATCAATAAATCTTGCTCACAGAACTGCTTTCACGGTATCACAGAAGCACACAAACACCAAAGTTGGAAAAGACCTACGAGATCATCCAATCCAACCATCCACCTATCACCAATAGTTCTCACTAAACCATGTCCCTCAACACAAAATCCTTGAAACATTCCTTGAACGCCTCCAGGGTCAGTGACACCATCACCTTTCTGAACAGCCCATTCCAGTGCCTGACCACTCTTACAGAGAAGCAGTATTTCCTAACATCCAGCCTGAATCTCTGGTGCAGCTTGAAGCCATTCCGTCTAGTTACTGTCTCGCTCCAATTTATAGGAGGGAGAGGAGGTTCTTTTTTTATCTATATACCCGGCGTGAGATTAAGAAGCAACGGTTCAAATGTTGGTGCGACCAGTTTATTACAAATCTTAATCAGGGAAATGGGGAAGGGGAGGACAAACACTATTATGATTAGGGTAATGGGGAAGGGAAGGAGGGAGACAGAAAAGATAGAAGAGAAGAAGCAAGGAGTCTTTATAGGCAGCAAGAGGGAGATAGTCAGCACCATGGATCCAGCGTGGTTCGTAGTTTCATCTTTGATCCTCAGTAGTGGTGGGTCGTCAGGCAGAGTTGTTCTATTGACGACGACGGCGACGATGTCCATGGCGATGATGGCCCTTTTTCAATGCTTCAAAGTGGTTGAGTCAGCTGTCTTTGGAGTGACAGCTCAAATCCAAAGTAGTCGAGTCAGCTCTCCTTTGAGTGACAGCTCAAACCCAAGGTGGTTGAGTCAGTTCTTCTTGCGGTGGCAGCTTCTGGCTCTGGGATCTCAGCAGGAACCTCCTTTGTTCTTATCTTTCTGGCCTTGCCAGCAGATAAGAGGAAGCAGGGAGGCACCAACTTGTATCTTGCCTTCGTAGGATACAATGGTATCATCCCCCAGCCTCCCATACTAAGCTGGAGCGGTTTAGTCACAGGCCAGATCTTCCGCCAGTGAACACTCCTGAGCACTCTCTTCCGCTCTTCTACAGAGCAAGCAGCTCTGGGGGAAGGGGCTTTCAAATGTTCCCAAAGCAATCGATATCGATTGTCACACAGTTAGCACCCATCACTTGCCTCCTTGACAAGTCACTCAGAGTCTTATCACAAGAAAAACATCAGGAAGCAAGCTTTGAGCCAAAAAAGAAGGATTCTCACACCACCCCGTGGCTCAAAGATTGCTTGAAATAAAGCACCTGCACGCTGCGTTGCAGCTGCTGCAGTCGTGTGCAGCCTTTATCTGTTGCTGGATGCTGAGAGCAAACCCAGACCTCATAAGAAGAAAACTGTAGCTATCATGACAATATTTTGCATGCAGACGAGGCTTGATTCAAGTATGGCAGTGAAGGTTTCTGACTGACCTGCCCTCACTTTTTAGGAGTTGTGTTTGCTTGCTTAAATACAGTAAGCTGCTCTCACTTATGTCTGTCCTTTGCCATAAACATCCCTGTGACAAAATGGTTGTTTTGGCATCATCCTCCAGTGGCTAGGATAACCAAGCCTTAGAAAAATACAGCACCTCCCCCAGAGCTGTGATGGCCGTGCTGCTGCTTGCTGATCCTCCCTCTGATCTGTGCTTTTCCTTTGCAGGACGCAGTTCTTAATTGTGGCCCGAGTCCCTGTGGGTTTCTTCTCCTCTCACAGAGCGGCTCACCCTGGAGGAGCACAGGCACAGCAAGGCCACAGCAGCTCTCCCGTTGTGTCAGACAGCAGAGACAATGGAGTGGAAGAAGGCCCTGCAGCTCTACAGGGGAAATTGTACACAGTCATTGACTTCCCATCCAATAGATGAAGAGGAGTTTCTTTTGCAGCACCTATCATAATTGTTTGGGTGTTTTGTGTTTTTTTTTTTCCATTATTACTAATGCAAAACTTGCAGAAACTGAGTTACCTTAACCACGCATGGAGTGTTGTAGCAAACTTCCACTCACCTTGGACTCTAAGGACTCAGCTAACTCACAACTGCCTGATAGGCTCAGTTTAGCCACGCAATGGCACCGTTCCTTTCCTGTTAGGCAGGTCAAGTGTCTAAAGCCATCTGATGTCAATGCTTGCCAGTACTGCCTGCACCTGGAGACATCGGGGTTTTCCAGATTCCAGGACCTGGAATAAATTCGGAATAAATTCGGGTTCTCCTGTAAGCAGAGCTGTTGGACTGACTTGGTGATGTTAGGACTGGGAAGAGGCAGGGCTGCTGCAGCCCCAGCCCCACCTGACATGGGTCTCTATAAGGACGGGCTGCTGGCTTTGTTCTGGGCACTGCAGGGCTCTGTGACCAGGGGTAGCCCCAGGAGCTGTGCTACCAGCTGTGCCCACACCTCGCTGGCAAACATGGCTGAGAAGCCCCTGCATGTGGCCAGCCAGGAGCTGCTGCCCTTCTGACCACCTTACTCAGTAACTGCTCTCTGCTTGGGTGCACATGCTGGAAGCTATTACTCAACAAATAATACAAATGTAACAAATAAACACTAAACAGGGCTTATTGTCACAAGGTAGCCAGACAAGAGGAGTGAGACAATGCCTAAGCATTGGGCATGTAAGCTGTGTCTGTTTCCTTGGAGGCAGAAACCTTCATGCTCTCCTAGTTCACTTGGGTGCAATTTTACTTAAGATCCTCTCAAGATCTTCTGAGCCTGTTTGAGCCTTGAAGGGCATGCATAGTCCAGCCATGAGTATTTCTTTACTCAGAGAGCTGCCACATTTCAGTGGCAAGGCTACCGCTGTCCTCTGCAGCTGAGAGCCCAGACATTTAAATTTGGGCCGTGGCGTTGTTTTGGTAAATCATGCCTAGTCAAGGTTTGGATGAATGTACAACAATCTGTGTATGCCTACCTGTTTTCCTATACTAGATTGCAAACGTTTAACAAAGCAAACCCCCTCACTTTTGCCAGTGGTTTCCCTTCTGGTTACAAACGCATCACTTACTGCACAAAGAACACCACATTTTGCTTCACCGTTTGCTACAATTTCCACACCTTGCTGTCCTTCCTTCCTCAGCTTCATTTTCTCCACCCTTCACTGTTGTCGCATCTGTTACCAAACCCAGCGCCGCTTTTGGCACAAGCTGCTCTTCTGCTCAGTGAGGGCAGAACCCTCCTGCGCCCTGCCAGCTCCCCCTCCCAGCTCTTCCGGCGGAGATCTCTGGGTCCTAGAGCCCTGCTCTCAGCTCCTCCCTAAGGCTTCCCGTGCTGACACTGGGATACCGAGTTTCCTACATCTCTGCAGATCAAGGCTCTTCTCGCTTCCAGTCTTTTGTTTTCGTCCCCACTCGCCATTAACGCCTCGTTTGCGTTCTGGTTACCAGCGGGGGGAGGAGCAGTGCGGGGATGCGTTCTCTTGCCGGCACTGATCTGCTTTGGCTGGAGCAGATCACAGACTTGAATATTTTAACCCACTGCTCTTCTTTAAAATTTGTGCTGATTTTGGTCTTCCTTGTTTTGTGTTTCACAGTTCCACTATTTGTACCCTCAGTTCCGCTTCCATGTACCATTCCTAATTCCACTTCCATGCAGCACTGATGTTCGCACTTCCATACAGCACTAACATTCACACTTCTGTGCACTGTTAACAATTCCACCTCCGTATACCATTAACCATTACATTTCCATCTGCCATTTACATTTACACTTTCATTGCCATAAGCGTTTACCAATCACAAAGACAGTGACAATGACCAATACAGTTTATCCTCAAGACGCTTCCTCTCCCCCAAGTTATCAGTGGGAAATGAGCATTCCCGTTCACCTGATTCCCGCAGTGAAAATCCCACCCGATGGCGGCGGCCGGGCAGCCGATGGCATGGTGGGCTGATCTGCAGAGCAACCAGCTGCTCCCTCACCCTCAGGCAGACCGGGGCTGTCAGACTGCGATCTTCAGCGCTTCAAAGCGCTTTCTCCGAGTCTGCAGCTCCCCGAACGCTGTCTTATCGCCCGCAGCAGCAGCGTCCCACAGCTTCACCCCGACCCGCTCCCCTACTTCAGGGTCGTAAATGGTCTGATTTGCGATCGAGGAGTCACTCTTGGTAGCTCATAGCAGCACCTGCTGTGAAATGGCAGCGGGCTCCGTCTTTTCCCATTTTTTCAGAACAATCTGAAAAGTAACTCGGACGTTCTTTTGTTCGGAGCTCACATGAATCCCCATGGCAACGGTCCGGAGAAAGGCGCTCCGAGCTGTCGGGGCGATGAATCCTCAGGTTGTGGCGCTTCTCTCCGTCTGCCGTGCTTCTCTCCGCGTGTTTCTGCGGTCAGAAGAGTAGAACCAGTGAAAGAGCAGGGCTGGTGCATGCATTTCCGGACATTCATTTCCTAGCAGGTCTCCTCCCATTAGGCACTCAAAACCTGAACCTTCTAAAATCCACAGTAGAAATATATGTATAGGAGACCTTTCTGAAGCATTGCAGTGGCTGCATGTCCCTGAGTCTCCTCCGCACTTGAGATTGTAGGCAGGAGAAACATTGCAGATATGCCCAACAATATCAGCTTACAAAAACCACTGGCCATCACAGCTTCAAACACAGCTGGAGTGGTGTTAGAAGAGATGTTTTCTAAAAGGATCTGGCGACTGTAATTAAAAATACAGCCTGGGATGTAACCTGGCAAAACAGACTAGATGTCCAGTTTGTAACTGTGCTTCAATTAGATGGGCTTTGAAAGCTATGTACTCCATCCCCTGAACCTCCTACTCTGCTCAGTGCTGCAGATACAGCTGTGCATTTTACTCCTCGGTTGGACTCCGCAATAAAAAAAGAAATGCTGTTAGACTGGCTTTTCAGAAATGGAATGTGGCTTGAATTGAGAAGCAAAGTCTATTTGGTTCCACACTAAGGCTGGTTGATCTCACTGCCCCTGAAGTCACACTCGTGTCTCTGAGAACCAATCTCCATATTTCAGTGGCAGTACCAGCACGATTGCAATCAGGTGCTTGATTTCATTGCTCATGACAATTTGCTGTTCACGTGGCCCTATGAGAATAATTAGGCTCATCATAGTGAACACACAGGAAGGCCGTTTTTTATCTACACATCTTTTGACTCCTGAAATCCGAGCTGAGACACTGAATTTTAATGAATGTCATTGGAAATAACTGTGTGCACATGACTCCTCACAGCTCTTAGAAAAACAACACATTCAGGTTGTGTAATGTGAGGAAAAAATATAAATAACATTAATGAGAGCTTATTATCAGTAAAATATTCTATAGAGAAGCTTGAAAACAGTCTGTACTTAGCAGTACTGAAAATTACTTGGTTTTTAGTGCAGAATCTACTTCTTGAGTGAGAAGAATGACATTTTTGTTTTGCAAGTTTTCTGGTCTTACCAACATTCAGACTTCCCAAGGGCATTTGAAAACACTCTGAAATTTTTATCTGAGTGGCCGCTAGAAAACCAACCATTCCAGATATGGACAAAACTCTTGGATTTTGAGTTCTAGAGTAAGGATTTCTACCTTCTAATTCTTTTCTTGTAGATGCTTTCTATTGTTTCTCTTTGACTTTAATGTCAAAACCTCAGTGCTCACTCTCAGCTTTTGAGGTCCTGGGAATTAAATCAAGGAGCATAGAAGTGTCAGGTAGATTGGAAGAATTAGGTGACTCAAAACCAGATGTATTGCAGTTTGCATATTTGGAAAGGAATATGCCTGTATCTTTGATGGGAAAGATGGAAAGTGCCCCAGCGCACAGTAACCATGGGTAGTTACAGCTTTTGCCTGGGTGGTAACAACTGTGGGATTCTATTTATTTGACATAGGTGAAAATAATTCCTCCCAGCTGAAGACATGTTTGAACACACATCTTGGGTGAGGATGTCATCACAGAATCACAGAATGGTGATTCTGTGGGTTGCAAAGGAGCACAGCGCTCATCCAGTTCCAACCCCCTGCTGTGTGCAGGCTGCCAACCAGCAGCCCAGGCTACCCAGAGCCACATCCAGCCTGGCCTTGGATGCCTGCAGGGATGGGGCATCCACAGCCTCCTTGAGCAACCTGTTCCAGTGCCTCACCACCCTCTGACGAAAAACTTCCTCCTAATATCAACCTAAACTTCCCCTGTCTCAGTTTAAATCCATTCCCCCTTATCCTATTACTATCCACCCTCATAAACAGCTGTTCCCCCAGTTCCCCCTACCTTTCTTCACAAGAGAAGTGCTCCAGCCCTCTGATCATCTTAGTGGCCTTCCTCTGGACTCATTATGTTTGCAGCAACTGAAAAAAATGACACACAAGGCCTTACTCTAACTTCCTCTTCCTCCAGAGAGTGGATAACGTACAGCTGAAATAAGCAAGCAGCAGCATGCTTTGACTGGTGACTGTCCCTTTTGTCTGTTAAGGGAGATAAAAATAACTTGAAAATATTTGAGCTAACACATTTGAGCTGTGATGTTTTCCTAAAAATCAAGCATCAAAGTAGGATTTGCTGTGAGAAAGCTGCAGCTAAGGAAACTATTTCGGGGTTTTTTATGGAGACCAAATAGGGGTCTTTATCATGCAGCTTATTTTTGTTATCAGAAGAGACATTATTATAACCAGAGCTTTCAGACTGATACACAAGCCTTTCCTGTAGCACCTCAGCTCCTAGCCATGCTTGCAAAGGCAGTATTTGTGCATCCTGTAGGTATCTTTTCTGTGCAGGGTTGAGAGATCTGGTTCCCAGGCTGGGCAGGTGAGAGCTGGGAATTCAGCACACTGACCAGGTTGTGCAGCAGAGCCCCGCTCTCACCCAGCAAGGATTTTGCAGCTTCTGCCACAGATGCCAGCTTGCCCTCCTTGATCCCTTCAAAGGTCCAGCTTGACTCCCAGCTGACTCAAAAATTCTCCTTTCACCTCCTGGCTTTTCAAGAACCTGTTTATTTATCAGCTGGTTCACTTGAGAGTTTCTGTGTACTTTGCTCTGACCAAGGCTGAAAATTCACGCAGCGTTTCTCCTTTGATTGTTTTGGTGAATCAGAATGTATGCTTAGTGTGCGAGTCTTGCAGCCCCAGCTGTGACTTCTGGATGTCATGTAGATGTGCTATGGTAGTAATGCACACTGCCATAATGAAATATTAGATCAGTGCTTGTGGCTCATTGCTTACAAGGAGGGGACTTACTGAAAGGAAAGAGGAGATCGGATGAAGTGGAAATCGAGATGGAGAAATAATTAAAACATTTTTTTTAGAAGGAGCCGCTCAGGCTGTGATGAAGACCACAGGATCCAGTGGATATGCTGTTCATATGAAAGTACAGCATTTCTTTTTGCTAGCCCCAAGGAGACGCACACATGTAGAAGTGTCAGGAAATGACAAGAACAGAATTTATTCTGGGGATGGAACTCAGCAAATTAAATTCAGTGCACCTCCAAAAGCAATTTAGACTGATCCAGATGCTGAAGAACTAAGATGCACATTCATTGTAGCATGTTGTTAGTTAATGGTGTTGATTTGACTCCATTGGCAATTTTGGCAGCCTTTGTCCTTATGAACAACCAACTGAAGGTAGTTCCTACATCACTTTTGTTTTGGGAAATAAAATGCCTTCTGGTAAAGCTAGGTGCTTTTTACCCTGTTAGGAAGATAGGAGCAAGGGAGAAATGATAACCAGGCAGGTGCTGCAACTAAAGCTCAGCCTGCCTTTTCATTTCATTCACATTTGATACCAGTTTTTAATCCAGTGACACAGTTGCAACTATCCAGGCAAAATCATCTATCTGTCCTTGAGAAGTCCTTTAAACTACAGCTGTACTCCAGAGCCTTCTGCTGCACACAGTTTGCCTGGTATCATGAGTGGCTTCTGCAGTGGTCCAACACCACCAGCACACAACCAACCTGACACTGGTTGAGTAGAGCTTCAGACCATTTCCAAGCCACTCTTCACTTTTGTTTGTACACTTTCCTAACGCTGTTCCCCTACGTTAATAAATGTCACAATCAGGCTTGCAGTGCCTGAGCCATTGCCCCTAGCAGGAATGTGAAACACAATCAGCTCCACAGAAAGATCCATGCAAGGCTAGAGTATCTGCATATCTGAAAACCTTTTGTTGATGCTCTGCACTGACCTCTGACTGCCTGTAAGACCATGCAGGTGAACTTCCAGCTAAAATGCCAGTCTTAAAAGGAATGACATTTTGGGACCAAAAGGAGCAAATGTTGCTGGAGAGGCATGCTGTGACACAGCTGGACACTGACAAAACCAGCCATGATGAGGAACGGAGGGGATGGCTGAAATACAGCAGGCACACTCACTGTGATGAGAGATGGCTCAGATGAGGCTGGGAGATGGACATGGGGGACAGATCACTCACCGCAGCCTGCTCTGTTGGCTCATCTGGCTCAGCAGGGATGGCCTCCTTTCCCACAACAGCAGCAGCAGGGGTTTCCTTGACCTTGACTTCCCCAGGTGGAGCTTCTTCAGCCTCAGTCTTTTGTTTCACTGATTTCTAAGTAAACAGTGGAAAATTTGTTGAGGAGCACATGATGGTGGGCAGGGAAGAAGGGAATGGGAGCTCTGCCTGGCATTACAGTGCTGCTTCACTCCTAGCAGACTCAGTGCCAATGGCTTTGCCAGGAAGAGGACAGCCTTACATTACTAATGATCATCTACAGAGCATCTTCATTCTCAGTGTCCTGTACAGAAACTGAGTCAGTCCTACATCCCTCCCTTGCAAGGAAAGAGAGTGCTAGCTTCCTGAGTTATTGAAAGCAGCAGCAGAAATGGGGGAGAAGTACACAGTTTGCTCAGAAATGCTCTAGAAAGTGAGGGCAAAGTGAGGAGTGCCCCAAATTATGATTTCAAACAGGATTTTTTAAAATTATCCTCTATCCCCCTAATTCCACTAGTTCTCAGACAAAAAGATCCCTTCTCTGCTGAAAGTAAGAAACAAGTTTTCACATAGGCAAGTACTAACTGCATGAATTCTGACTTTGAACACCATAGAATCATAGAATGGCTTGAATTGGAAGGGACCTAAAGACCATTCAGTTCTAATTCCCCTGCTACAGGCCACCCATTAGATCAGGATGATCAGGACCAGAGGCACCCAGAGCTTCTCCAGGCAGCCTGTTTCAGTACCTCACCACCTTCTGAGTGAAAAAAAAGTCATCCCTAATTTCTTATAATGCTTATTTCATCCTGAGACCTCAATCACCTACAAAGCTTCCATTTATCGGCCTTGCTGCTTCTGCAATTCTTACCCTCTAAAATTCTGGCCTATGCTTATTCTTTAGGAAGTGTATCTAGTAAACATCACCAGTCCTGCAAGATGTTTGGTCCTGCAGCAAAACAGCTCCCAGCAAAAGTGCTATTTCTGCTGGGGACAAAGCCTTGCAAACACACACATGCTAAAGGAGAGAGCTGCAAGCTGTGCTCAGCATATTCCAGCTATAAAGACGGCTGACTCAGCCAGATTAAATAACCCCAGTAGATCAATTTGCCATGAACAAAGGATTGTTTACTTGTCCTAAACTGGCTCTCTGCACTTCTGAGCAGCCTTTTGCAGCACAGAAGTTCCTTCAGACAGTCACTGAGTACTTTGTTGCTCTACCAACAATTCTGAACCCACAGCACCTCAAAGCCCCTTCAAGAGCCCCCAGCTACTGCCCTGCGCCCTCCAGTTCTCCCTGCTGCCCCGTAAGAACCTCAGGATGCCAGCAGCACCTCATGCCTTAGGATGCCCGTTGGATTTCACAAGGATGCACTCATCTCCTGCATCGTGATCACTGGCAAAAATATCCAACAGCGCTGACCCGAGCCGGGGGCTCAGTAGTGACAAACCTGCTGCACTGCAGCGTGCACCCAGTGCCTCCGGTCCCGCTGCTGGGCACCGCTGGGCACAGCCCGGCTCCGTCTTCTCCGCGCCTCCCTGCACGGACCGATGGCCGCGCCCGGGATCCCCCCGAGCCTCCTCTTCTGCAGGCTGAGCCGCCCCAGCTCTCCCGGAATCCCACCCCAACCATTTCCCACGCGGTGCCGAGAAGGGGAGGGGATGCGAACAGCAATCCAAACAGCACAATAATCCGTGATCTGCCCATGCTTTACAAAACCGAGATTTTTCCCTGAAGCTACAAATAAACCCAGAACCAAGATGACAAAAGCTACACGTGCCTCTTCTTCATAGGTCTTCCAGGTTGCAGACTACAACCAAAGCAAAAGACAAGTCACACATAACAGAGTGTGGACACTTGGAACAGTCGGTGACTGTAAGCATCTAGTAAGTAGGTGGATAGGAGGAGGTTAATACTATTCCTGGTTTCCCTGTATTACAGGAAAACAGCTTTTCAGAAAGCTGGTACTAAGGGAGTTCAGTGTCTTCCAATCAGAGAGTTTTAAAACTCAGACGAGTTCAACAGAAAGATACTACCAAATCTCAGCATTAGCAGTACAGTGATAAAAAAATAAAAACCACCACCACCCATCAACACACAAAGCCAACCAAAACAAAAAACAAACCAACCAACCAACAATTCATATGCAAGCCTGTGACATACAACCCTTCTTACTCTCCTCTTTGAATAATCCATCAGTACCTGGATGTCCACACTATGGAAATGCTTGAAGAGAGGATCAGCAGATTCAGGAATACTTCTGTGCTTTTTGATAGTTTTCAAGCTAAACAAAATTTTCTTCCAGTAGTAGACGCTTCTTCCAATATATTCTTTCTGGTCGTAGGAGTTCAGGCTAATGCCCTGTTGAAGAAGAGAAATTCAAACCATCACAAAAAATTCAAATAAAATGCAATTCATACTTTTTCTTCCCTGATACAGTTGTTTTCTTGAGAAGTTTCAAGAATTTTTCTCTGACACTTGGGACGTATTTCAGAAGGTCTCTCTATAGACGCAGAAAGTAACATGGGGAGAAAATAACATTGCTTTTACCTGTGCTGTTAAGAGAGTAGTGAGGTAGCGTACTTGTCAGGCAAGGTAGTTACTCCAGTCATGCCATCAAAATTAGCAGCACTTCTCAATACTACATTCTCATATGATTTTATTTAGTCTGTTAAGTTTGCAAATTAGAGAAAAAACAGATGGTACTTATTTACAGATAATCTTAACTTACTGGTTTTTTGCAGGCTTCTTGCCCAGTGTATAATTAAGGCAGGCTGAAGGCCGTGTTTCTCCAGGGCTCGCACAGTACTCAATCCATGCTGTACAAGAAGCTTCAGTTTGGCTGCCGAGTCTGGTCTGAATATCAAAAGAAATATTCCTCAATTAGCATTCCCTCTTTTTCATTCAAGTTCACATGTCATTTGTTTGATGAACACAACAAGCAGCTTTAGTCCTAAGCTAGCTCTTCTTTACAAATGCAATATCAGAAACGTAAAGCCTGTTTTTAGAAAGTTCTTCACCATCTCACACCCCTACAGCAAAAAACCATTCAGAGGACGTCAAACAAAAGGAACTGGTTTCACACAACCCATGGCAATCAATTCAGAAGCCCTCTGGAAGTTTGGTTCCAATATTTCCAAACTGAAGAATTCTTACGTTGTTTTTTTCTGCATGAGAGTACACACAGCATCCCACCAGGATCTTTGCTTCTCAGTACAGTACTGTTCGCACAGCAGCAATGGTGAGAAAGGAGGATGATGCGTGCCACGCTGAGTATTAAACTTCTCTTGCAGTTCTAAGTTGGTAGTGAACACCATCCCAAGTAAAAAAATCTGTTTTGGTAAAAATAAACAAACAGAAGATATTAGGTACCAAAAAACCGGCATTTAAATGCATTTAAGAACTTGGGAAGCTTGCTTACTTCAAGGACCAACAGGCATATGGATTCAGGAGCATCTGTTTCCATTCTCAATGTCTCGTGGGGCAAGTGAAAAAGTTGTAATGATCGGCGCAGTGGGAATAACACTGACATAGAATTCCACTGCAAGCCAAGCCATGCAAGGTGCTGGAGACTACAGCTGTGCATCCAAACAGCGCCTGTGCAATAACAAGGGTTGTGAGAAGCTAGGGTCTGCGTCCGAGTTAGGAAGACCTGCATCTGATCAGAGCTGGGTTTCACTGCAAGAGGAGCGAGCTCTGAATATTTCTCCCATCAAAGCACTTCCCCACCAACCTCCTCCCACCTGCTCGCCTCTATCTAACAAGCTGGAACTAAGAATTTTCAAGTAAGATGTCGCTTTCTTCAAGTGATTTCCGCACCTGTTCACATTACACTAATAACTTCTGCAGAAGCAATAGCTACTTCATAGTAGTGCACAACCAAAGTACATTAACACTTGTCAATAGTTTTGACAAAGCAAAAAATAGAGATAACATCACACTTCTCTAACAAGGAAAATCTTTGGCCTACGAACAAGAAGCACAAACCGTTTTTTAAATTGTGCATTACGTATTTAAAGACATGATGAACAAACTTCTTCAGAGAGGCCATAGTAGCATAAACTTCTATTTTATACATAAAACAGATATATAGATATAAAACACATGTAAAGAGAAAGGGCCATAAGCCTTATTGCTTTGCACCCTGGTCGGCAGTTTTAGACTGATTAGTCTACATGTTTCTGACCACTAACAGCTAAGGAGGAGGCTACTAGCAATCTACTCTTGTTACGCTCAAATTCAAAGCCAGACTTCATCATCAAGTTAAGCTTAAAAAATGGGAAGATCTCATTAGTTCACAACTCATCCTGGAATTATTTCATTTTTATCCTCTAACCTGTGTTCACAGATTACACATAAATAAGTACAGGCTTCCTATCAGCACTTACCAGCGTACAATCACAAAAAGCTCAACAGGCAGCTTCAACTGGAAATGAATCAGAACAGACCAGAAGACAACAGTGTGGAAGCAGGAAATATGTGAGAAATTCTTCAGAACCTGGCATGACAATACTGCCTCTCAGCTGCAGCTGCAAGTGAAACTTCTTGCAAAGCACCCTCTCATTAGGGGAATGATGAAGAGCTATGACAGACACTGGTCTGTTGCTGCAAATGAAGCACTTGGAGAAGAACCTCTGATACAGAGTCACGTGTATGCAGAGTTTAAGTAGCATCTCTTACCAATATCATGTTCAGTAAGTTCTCCTTGCTCTGATGCCTGGGGACTGATCTCCCACATCATCTGTGCCGAGAAAAGATCTCTCTTTAGAAGGTCCACTCCCAGAGAGGCTTTCAAACAGTGTAAATAGACCACTTTTGTTTGCAAAAGATTCCACAGTCTCTTTCAAGAAGTCCTCCTTGCCGTGGCTTAAGTTCAGCAACATATGACCTAGAAAAACATAATGTCACATAAGAACACTCAACTTAAACAAGGACAACGTTTGATGCAGTGGGTTGTTCCTGCTGCTTTAGACTGGGAAGCAAGATTTCCCTTTATGATATTTGCAAATTTCTAACTTACACTCTCCCTATAATTAAATCACTCTTTTAGCATATGGGCTGACAGAAGTCCCAAGGCATTTATAAATCCAGTTCTCCAGTTACTGTGTATTTTTATTATAAGGGCACTGCAATTGTCTTCAAAATAAGTAGCTGTCAGTCTCATCTATTCAGGAACAATTCAGCCCAATGCCTGGTGTTTTCTTTGTTTTCATCTACAGCCCATAGGATAGTGAAGACTGAAAATGACTATTTCAGCTTTACCAAAAAAAGAAAAAAGCAGCAAGAAAGAAAAAAGCAGCAAGAAAGAAAAAAG
>NW_024966708.1:39679-65525 GCF_019238085.1 Lagopus leucura
AAAGAAAAAAGCAGCAAGAAAGAAAAAAGCAGCAAGAAAGAAAAAAGCAGCAAGAAAGAAAAAAGCAGGAAACCTGTTGGAACAAAGAAGGGAACAAAAGTGACAGGAAAAGAGCAGTATTTTCTTTTACACTTAGGACTAGCAGTGCTTACAAATAGTGTATTAGTAGGCAGAAACCAGCAGACTAGGAGACACTGAAAGTTAAATTCTATCTTAATGTCCTGGAGATAAAAAGAAAAAGCCCAGTACGTGTCAAGATCAAACCGCTGTTCTGCATTTCATACGCAGCCAAAATGCAGAACGTTTTATGGCATGTTCCAAGACACCAAACGTGCTCACGCACTTACTGAACACAATATTGGTAAGAGATGCTATTTAAACAAGCCTTTAACTCTGACATTAGCTGCTCATAAGATTAAAATGGAACTACGGAACATTTGTAATTATTAGTTTTTATTACCAGACTGGCTTTTTCGGTCACAGGCCAACATTTCCAGTGTATCTTGCCCAGCACAATCTCCTCTCATTAGTTTTGACCTTGGCTTAGGAATCCGGTGAAGAAAGAAAAGAATTGCTACAGCTTCTTGACAGTAAAAAGCAAATCACTTCATTTAGTCTTAAAAGTCAGGAAACAAGCTTGTTTCTTTTCAGGAAAGGACACAAGGTGAGTAACTGAACAATTGCAAACAGCTGTAAGAGCGCACAAGACAAAGCGATGTTTTGAGCGCAAGCATTTGTGCAAAAGGAAAACTGATTGTATTCCATAAAGCAAAGAATTGATCAAGCTCTGCTGTCTATGCAATAAGTATGTGAGAGCTACTCAGGTCATTCCCCTCCCTCCCGTATCAATAACCTTAATATTAGTTAATTTAGCTGCATTACAGAGAAAGGAACAGCCTACAGGAAATACACTCGTTAGCCCTTAAGAGTCATTTACTTCCGACAAGTGAAGCAGATGAGATTTTCTTCACACCACTTGGAAATCTTTTAAAGAAGTACGGAAGAGTAAGATTTGGCAAGGAGACAGCCTTAAAAACAGCAGCTAGTTTTTGGAATGCAGGTGTTCAGTGTGCGTACAGCAAGAGGCACTCAACTGCAACCACTACAGGCACAAACTGAACAGGGACTTACATGGAAACTTTTCAGGTAACACAAGGCTGCAAGTTCACACGCATCTCTCCATCGTGCCTCGCTGTTCTAGGCCATTTTCAGCAGGAAAGTTCCAGCATGCATGTAGAAGTGTCCTTTCATTCCAAGGAAGGTACGAGACAGCTCATCAGGTCCATTCACACACAGTCTCACAGAGTGAAGCACACGATCGAAACTGGAACGTAGAAAACACTCCTTTTCAACCAAGTCCTGGCCTCCCATTTATACTAGACCCCTATCACCGAGTCTTCTCTGAGGCCTGTAGCTCAGACACACAGCTTGGGGATCAAGCCTAGCAACATTTTTTCTTAGTACAGAGCAATTAGTACAGAGGAACTCCTCTCCCATCCACAAAATGGCTAATCACTGAAAATGATGCCTGCTAGAAGTTCTGTGACCCAGAAAAAAATATTCAATTTTTTTTTTTTTTTTTTTTTTAATAGAACAGTTAAAACAATACCTTTCAAGGGCCCCTCTGCTTTCTCGAACATCTCTAGAAGCAAGAAGCAAGTGTATTTTTAACCAAGCTAGAATAGGCCAGCAGATGATCCTTCTTGACAGCTCTCCAATTATTTTTACCAGGCTCCAAGTCTCGTACTGATTCAAGGTATTCCTAAAGAATAAAGTTCATTAGAGAATGAGAAACCACCATCCTTACATGAAGGCAAGAGGTTCTCCAAAACACCTTGTAACATAATCCAGTTTCCCAGGTGAGACATTAACATATTTTTCAACTCCGGAAGGCTTAAGAAAATCTTAAGTAAATCATGGGTTTCCGCAGACACTGCATTTGAAGGAGTTAAGCCACTTGAGAATTAGCTGTCATTGTAACGATACTAAGAGAATAACACCAGTTTTCAAGGACATGGCAGATTACGACAGGACCAAAACATAATTAAATACCTCGAACGTCTTTATGACGCACTAACACCATTCCAAGCTGGAGCCTACAGGTATTTTCTTCTCCGCCTCCTGACAGTGAAGCACAGCATCTCTTAATCTGTTATTTGAACGGTAGAGAGCAACCAGTCTGATGTTAAGGTAGGGATCATCTGGTCTCGCACAGAGCTCGGTCTGAATCATATCACAGAGCTGATTCCAGCCATCCAGCCTTTACACTCCAGCAACTGCTCCTATCACATACAAAGGCAACACGTTAAAATTGCATTCTCCATGAGAGCCTCTTCAGCAACTACATTACATGACTGCTTTCTCACCGCCACTACAGACTACATTACTCAAACTGCTCTTCAAAGCTCAAAGGTGCTACAGAGAGTTTGGAAAGCATTTTAGAAGTGAGAAAAGAAAAACAAAAAAACAAAAAAACAACTCTAGAGTTTGCATCTTGTAGATGCTAAGTTAGATGCTCAGTTGTCAAACCATTTGGTTCAAATTTGCCACACTCTGATACAGAGCAGCTTGTCTAAAAAAAAAAAAAAAAAAAAAAAAAGAGCCACACAAAAAACCCCGAAGCACAAGCCTCTCAAGACTTCAATTTCATTGCTGTTGTGCTCCAGAAAACTAATGCCTGTGCAAAAGTGAGATCATATGACTGAAAGCATTTACATATATAAGAGCATCTCCTATACTCAACAGTTTTTAACTCAAATAAAAAAACCTAGAAAGCAGAGTAGTCACATAACAGAGGCAATATCACCTATCTAATCTTGACCTCTTGGATACTGTTACTACCACTGTTTTCCCATCACTTGATGCAACTAAAGTTTCTTCTAGGCACAGAACAGAGATCAGAAGCTGGAACTTACCTTCAACCTGTAAGCAGCAGGATTCCCAGGGAAGAGCCTGGCAGCTTTCTCAACCCAGTACTCTGCTCTTCCATCGTGATGTTGTTACTGCATAGCAGCTCTGCAATCTTCAGTACAAGATCTTTCTGCGTGGGATTCAGCTCCACAGAACGCTGGTTTTCCCCATGCACACACAGAAGAAAAAAAGGTTACTAGCAACTTGATCTTGCAGTCTATATAGAACAAGAAAGAAAACATGTCCCCCACTCAATAGACCCAGGAAGTCAAAGCAGAACTATCAATAGGAGTAGGAGCATCTCTAGCCTAACCTAATATGGAGTCTTCCGGATTCAGTCACAGAGAATGATGGAACTCCACTGTGCTGGCAACAAGACTTGTGTGTATCCTCTCCCTCCTCAGTGCCCGAACAATGAAACGTGCACCGTGAAGTTCACATTTATACAGAGCTTGCCTAATCAGAACTGCATTTGCCCCATTCCCTCTATCTCTGAGGAAACAAACAAACAAAAAAGCCTACCACTAACAACAAACTAAACAATGCAACTGAAAAACACTCTCAGTCCAGTCTTTCAGTAGCAGCCGGATTACTGCTGTCACTGTGGTATCCCTACGGCAGAATTCTACAGGGCTCACAGATTCTCAGTCCAAAGGGCAGCAAGAAGAAGACCATCAGAGAAGGAAGCACAAAGATCAAGTCCATTTACAAAGGAATAAAGCAGGATATCAGGGAGGTGAGTGAGGTGATTACCTTGTAACACCCAAAAGCTTTTTCTGTGTTATCCTGAGCTTCGTAGATCTGTCCCAGAAACCTGTGAGCTTTAGGATCTTTCTCTCAGACATTGAGATAAATAGATGTATATCTACAGAGTAAATAAACAAAGAAAAAACAGAAGGATCAGTATTCCTCAGTATTACAAGTCCCCCCACACCCTGCAGCTAACGCGGGACTTTAATCTGTCATACAGGACATCTAGCCATATTTAGTTCAAGGGGCTTGATCTAGACCTTCAAGTAAGGAACAATATTATTTCTACACGTACAGACGCTGCATATTTGCCTGCAAGTACTGGCCTTTACTAAATAAAGCAGTAGCTCACAGAAACTGGAAGAAGAACATAATACAATGGCAGAAAAGACATTTCAACCAGATGGGTTTGTACAGCAGCACATGACTACCCATCCTTTAAGTTGCTGTTTTAGGAAGATTTATATGGCACCACATTCTCCCATTTACTGCTACCTTAAAACAGCACGGCAACAGTCTTGATTTCTCCACTCTATTTCCTTTAGCTTTCCTATCACACTTTAAAGAACAGAACAACCAACATATGTAACATTTATTACCTTTTAGCAAGTTCGTATACTTTTATCTCAAAGTACAGCTTAGCAAAAAAGAATCCTTTCAACGATCTCTGAAGGAAAAAAATATGACAGGTACATTTTAGATGTACAGTACTTTTGAAGTAATTGAGTAGGAAATAAAGGAGACCTTTCTTTTCAGGGGTGCGCAATATTTCCTAGAGCTTCTTCACAGCTATCAGCTCCAGTTCACTCCTTGCACTCAGGGCTTTGTTTTCAAAAGATACAGGATTAAGAAAATAACGTTTCTTCCCAATAACTGGCAAAGGCTACCAAAGCAAAATTGAGGTTAGTAGCAAAGCAAGCAAGTCTTCATACTTGTTACTTTTCACAAGCACACTTCTGACTAAAGAGAAAAGAATGGGGTCAGCTACATATAAGCTGTGTCTCTTGCATCCTATTTACGTTGCAGAAGAAAACAAATGCCATAAATTAAGAGTCCAGCTCTTCCTGTCCATGCTTCTGTCACCTTCCTCTCGTGCCTGCCCCGCCTCCTTGTAAACGGGGCTGGAAAGAAACTTCAAAAGAAATGCTGGCAGCCTTGCTCAACCCTCCTCTCCAAAATCAACACAACAGGAAAACCAACAGTTACTTCCATCACTGACCGCGCTACACAGCCAGTCGTAAGCATCACTAAACAGATGAAACTAAACCCGCAGCAGCTGGCCTCGAGCACGACAAAAGGAGAGGGAATATCTTTTCGCTGAGCCTCGCAGCGGCAGAGCGGCACTTTTCCGCGTGACGCCGCTCCTCCCAGCCGCAGCAGGCGGCTCACCGCCACCCGCACGCGTTTTCCAGAGAGCACAGAACCACCCGGCCGCCCAACTACCGACGCACGACGGCAAAGCCATTTCCCCCCGCCTCTCCCTCTCTTCCTACCGGCATTTCACAACGCCGCCGCAGAGACAGCAACAGCAGCCGTACGGCAGCCAAACGACTCCGGGAGCTTAACGGTACGCGTTCCCTATTCCGGCTCCTTGAAAAAGGGAAGACCGGAAGTTCGGGGACCGCGCCCACGGAATTGGAGGAAGCCGAACTCCGCCACGCCGCCGGACTCCTTCGAAAGCCGCCGAGGGCTCACCGGCTTTAAGAGGCGCGCAGCAGTAGCAAGCCGCGTTTCGAGGAGGCGACTCCGTGCCCGCCCGCCTGCGCTTCCGGCGGCCCCTCGGTAAGCTCCGACCCACCGGCGCTCCCCGGAACGAGAACGCCGCGACCCCCCTCCCCCGTACTCGAGGAACGAGGCCGCAAAGCGCCGCCCGGCCGGCCGGCCCCGCGCCTCTCCTGCACGGGCCCCCACCGGCCATCCCGGGCGCCGGCCGAGCCCGCGGCACTCACCTCTCTGGGAGAGGAGGCGGCGGCCTGCACGGAGGAGACGTATAGCATTTGTATATTCGTTGATATATGCTCTGGTAAAGCAGATTTCATGTGCAGTTGTGATGGTGGGCTTCCTGCAAGCAGGAGAGTGCCCGGAAAACAGTGTTCCATCTTTATCCCCTGCTGCCCGACGCTGATCTTTCTCCCCTGGCTCCTCCTTGGCTGAGTACTGCAGGTTCTCGTTCTTTCACGGCGTTTTGCTAATCATACAAATACCATGTAAACAGAAATCCTTACCACCCAAACACAAATATCTTAATTGGTTAATTGCTTTCTTAACAAACATCTGGTTGTAACTTTTGGATGCCTGCTTTACAACATAAACAGAAACAACCTCTTAATTGTTTAATTACTTCTAGCATTTGTGCCTTTTATGCTGGTCATCATTCTGGTCATCTGTCTGTCTTTGCATAGAGATAAGCTGGGAAGGAGGATAGAGGGGAGCATCTTGGAGCCTGCCTACAGCATCCTAACATTCCCACAGAGTGGGACAGCTCTGCTTTGCGTAAAGGCCCTGACTCCTTCTTTCCCTTCTGCTTCATCACCTGTATTTTCTAGATCTTCCTTGACTTCAGTGGCTGTTGTGTCATGGACATTCCTGCATGTCCTCAGCTGTTATCAGCAAGCTTGTCCGAGCTTTTGTGTCTTCTTGCAGGACTTTATTGGATGCAGCTAGTGATAGATGGAGATAAAATAAGGGATTCCTTCGCAAACTGTATCTTTAAGTGTCCAGAAGTGAATGAGCCTACGACTCACGTGCAGTACACCATGAAAAAGATTCTCTCATTTTGGTTACTTGAGCTATTATAGAATAACATCATTAACTGTTGTGTGGTCTTGATCAGGCTGCTTACCAACTGCTTGATCAAGGAGAGCAAGCAGAAGTCTTTTGTCAGCAATCTGAGGTGTCTGCAGATCAATGAGCAGCTGCCTATGGGAGCTGCAATTGCCCTGGCATTCTCTGGCTGAGCAGAACAACAGGCCACCGAGTTCAGCCAACTTCTTCACACAGCTGCTGGGGGAAACACAGGTGATGCTCAGCTGGGTCTCACACTGGCCGATAGGGAGCTGGTCAGGGCTGTGATAGTCAGGGCAGCTTTGGCTGCTTTCACCTGACATGGACCTGATACTTGCAGAGGAGTGTGAAGGCTCCAGCTGATAGAGTTTCCTTACAAGTAAAAGAGTAGACAAGGAAGGTGCAGGCCTACTGTTGTGTTAATAAGCACAAGAGCAGAGAGGACTGATGTACCTCACACCTTCTTTGCCTCTGTCTTCACCAGCAATGCTTCCCTGGCTTTCATGCCTGAAGGCAGGATTCTAGAGCACAACTACCAAACGGCAGGAGAACTCCTCGACAGCAGCCCTGCCAAGAAGCTCTTGGGCTTCCCTGGGAGACAAAAAGCTTCACCTGTGTCAGCAGTGTGTGCTGGTAGCCCAGAAAGCCAACAGTATTCTGGACTGCAACAAAAGAGTGGTGGGCAGCAGGGTGTATAATCAAGATGTTATAATCACAATACAATTGTATAATCAATAGATATCAAGATGTTATAATCTCAATATAATCAAGAGAATTAGGCAAAGTAAACAACGATCACAAAAGAGAATAAGTGAAAGAGCTTACCCTTCGGCTGAGCCTTTCCGGCTTCGGGAAAGAAGGTCCCAAGGTGTCAGAGATCAGCACTTAACCATAGAGTTAGGCAGTTGTGCTTGAGAAACAGCTGTATTTTTTGAGTGAATGGTCATTTATAGAAGCAGAAAAACCATCTTTGATGCTAAATTAAAGGTGAGTGTTCAACACTCGGTGCCATTATAGGTAAAAATACTCAGACTCCATTTACCAGGAAAAAAATCCAGTGAACATGGATAAGGAGCAGTCGTTGCAGGTTTCTAGGCACTGCTTTACCACACAAGTGAGCATTTAAGTCCAGCTGGAATGTATTGGGCAACTTCTTTGGCATGTCCACTACTGATACTATATTTCAGGATAGAAAGAAAAAGTGAAACATTAATGAACAAAAAATGTTCAGTTTCAAGATGCTGTTTGGCATGAGGTTTAGCTGTGGGAATTAGCAAGGATGGCAGAATTCAGGAGATTTTTCTTTAAATGGCTCTTCCTGTATTTCAGCACTTGCACTGCTAGCTCCAGCTTACAATATCCAGGCTCCACGTGGAGCACCCTCAGTGCTGTCAGCTCCTGCAGCCAGTTTTAAACATCCCTAAGCTGGTTATTTCAGAACTGAAAATATAGCACTCATTTTCCTGTCAAGGCCACTGTTTGCCCTTGCCAAGTCTGGAGTTGTAAATCAAAGTTATTTCTGATGCAGTGCAGCAGCTGTGAGAGAGGAGGAGGAAAAATGTGAAAGAAAGAATACTGCAGACACCACGGTCAGTGATGAAGTAGAGGAAGAAAGTACTCCAAGTGTCAGAGCAGAGCTGCTCCTGCAAGCTGTAAAGAAGACCATGGTTGCCCCTGGCAGACCCTAAAGAACCACATCCTAGCAGATTCCTGCACTGCGACTTGTGAAGGACTCTGCATGGGAACTGTTGAGTCCCAGCCTGAACCACTGGTTGAGCACCTGTGGAAAGGACCAGGTCAGCCATGGGAGCACAGGTGAAGGCAATTCAGCTGTGCAACAGGAAGGGCTGGAGCCTGGCTGCACCTCCCTTAGGCCCCATTTCAGGGCTGACTGCCACAGGAGAAGGATCTCTGTCTGGAGATCCCTCCTTGGTGGAAAATTCCCCTACAAACCTGCAGTCTACTAATGGAGCTGCCATTACCCAATCAATCAGAGCATTAACCACAGTCACTAGTCATAGCAATTAATAAACTATTTGGAGAAAATAAATAAAAAGTGAGAAATCCCCACAATCTTCTACTTCTCACCACTGGAAGTACAGCAGGCATCCCTTCATCCTCACCGCCACAGAAGTGTCAGCAGTCCCAGCAGTGCCTGTCTCCAGTCCTGCCCCTTTCAAGTCCCTTCCTGCCTCTGATGTAGCCCTGACCAGGCCCTGCTGTGCCCCCATTCCCTGTTTACCCATCCCTGTTCTGGTCCTGTCCCTGTCCCTACCCTACCGCTACCTCCACACCCATCCTCACCCTTTTCTTTATTCTGTCACTGCCCCTGCCCCTCTCCTTTCCCTTTCTTGCCCATCTCCTGCTCCTGTACCTATCACTTGCCCTGCCCCTACCCTAGACTTTTCCCTATCTTGCCCATCTCTGCCTGTCCCTCTGTATAACCAAGATGTTATAATCACAATATAATTGTGTATAATCAATAGATATCAAGATGTTATAATTGCAATATAATCAAGAGAGTAAGGCAAAGCAGACAACGATCACAAAAGAGAATAAGTGGAAGAGCTTACCCTTGGGTTGAGCTCACCAGAAAACACCAAAAGAGGGGATCTCCAGAAGAGATCCTTCCCCTCTGGTAGCCAGCTCTTAAATAGGTCCAGGAGGGGTGGAGCCTGGCTCCACCCCTTCCAGCAGCACAGGTGAATTGCCTTCACATGTGCTCCTCTGGCTGACTCATGGCTCACCTCAGGTGATCAATCAGAGGTTCAGGCCATGACTCAGCAGTTCCCATACACTCCACCCCTTCACAGCATGAACCAATGATCAGGTTAACAAAAGGGTAAGCTTTCCCTAATACAGAGATCCGGTATATCGCGACGCTTATACAATTTTATCGCGACGTGTGTTGGTACAGTTCAAGACAAGTGATGATCAGTGGATGTCCATATTCTATGGGCCAGTGCTCGATGATGTGACTGGAGGCATGAGGTCCTGAGGTGCAGGTCCGTTCTATGTTCCATCAGTCCCATGCAGACCATCACTGGGTGTTGTACGTGATCTGACAGCAACACTGGAACGCTTGATGGCATTTTGTTCCTTCCGGTGGTCCTGAAGGCTCACAGACTCACAGGGAGTAATACAGATGTTTCACAGGTACCAGGAGGGGAAGGTCTGCTCTCCAGGGCAAGATACAGGCCGTATTTCTGTCTTGGGTCAACACTTTCGCTTGTACTGGGGCACGTCCTGGCCGCCTGTACCACACCTTTTGGCCAGATATCTGCGGCTGCATAACGATATCAGGCACCAAAGGAGGTGTCCTGATCTGCCATAGGGACAGGATGGGGGTCCCTTTAGCAATAAAGATCGGAGTGTTGACCACAATATCAGTAGGCCATGTACCTATTACTGGAGGGACTACTGAGCCTCCCACCTCCAATAGTCTCCCCCAAGGTGCAAGTAGGCCACACCACTTGGGTCCTACCTGCACCTTCCAGGGCCATTTTATTTTATGGGTACCTGGCTCTAAGTTTTCAGGGGCAGGGAGCAGAAGATTATTTTCATTACCAATCTGGGGTCTTACCTGATGATCAGTGCCCGTAATTTGGATCCTAAGCGGGGTGGCCCATGTCGTCTGCAACATTCTCAGGGCACTGGGTCTGCTGTCTCGAGGTCTTTCATTCAGGTCCCGCAGGGTTTCATACAGTCTTTTTGTCCACCCCTGCAAGGACTGGGAGTCTGTCTTCAGGGCAGCCTTAAGAATACCATTATAACGTTCGATGAGGCCTGCCCCCGTTGGATTATATGGCAGGTGGAATCGCCATTCGATGTTATTTTCTTCTGCCCAGCGCTGTATCATTGCACCAGTAAAATGAGTCCCTTGGTCGCTCTCGATGACTTGAGGTGTCCCGTAGGCAGACATCAGTTTAGTGAGTGCCTTGATGGTATATGCCTGGTTTGCTTTCGGTACTGGATAGGCCTGCAGTAGCCCACTTGCAGTGTCGACACAGGTCAGGGCATATCTTGCCCCTTCGGAACGAGGAAGGGGCCCAATGTAATCGACCTGCCATCGCTGGAGAGGATTGTGTCCCCTAGCAAGGTGGGCTGTTGTTTCGGGCAACGATCTCGGTCTCATCTTGGAGCAAGCGTCGCAATCCTGGCATGCCTGGACGATATCAGATAGTTGTATGGGCAGTCCCCATGCTTTAGCAGCTGCCCACATTGTCTTTTGTCCAGCATGCCGTAGCTTCTGATGTAGCCATGGGCGATGTTCTCAGATGGTGAATTCTCAATCCATCGAACACAGGCCAGTGTGTCGGCTTCATCGTTTCCCAGTGACTGTAGGGGCTGATGACCAGAAACATGGTAGACATGTACAGTCCTGTGTTTGACCGTATTCCATATATCTAACCACATGTCTTTGCCCCAGATCGGTCGGGCGTGGCCCACTGTGCAATCCAAAGAGTGAGCCCCCGGTACACAGCCCAACTATCTGTGCAGATGTTCAGGATACCATCACCGGGTTCCTTGGTTATAACCATCCACACGGCTCGCAGTTCTGCCCATTGGCTGCTCTGACCATCCCCCTCATCGAACCAGATTGTCTCGGTGGAAGGATGGTATGCTATTGCTCTCCACTTGCTCGGGTTGCCCTTGCTGGACCCATCTGTGTACCAGGCATCTTCAGGGATAGGATATTTTCCCTCCTGAACGGGACTCTTCTCTGGTGGAGCGACCAGTATTTCTTTTGGTGCATCACTGTGATACGTAACTGGGCCTAGGATCTTCCGGAGTTCTTCTTTCAAGGGGGATGAAGACAGACTGCTCCTTTGGCTGAGATAGGCGACCCATCATGCCACTGTTTGTGCTTGGGCCACCCCTGTCTTAGGAAGGTGGGTCAGATCTTTCACCCACCCCTGAACTGGCAGAGTGGTCTTGACTATAACTGCAGCTGTTTGAGTTATTGGCTCTACTGCCTGTAATGCCGAATAGGCAGCCAATAACTGTTTTTCAATCATACTGTATCTTTCTTCTGCTCCGTGCCAAACCTGAGACCAGAAACCAATGGGGGTCCGAACAGAACTCTGGCGCTGCCACAGGCCCCAACCGAAGCCGTCTTGAGTAACATGAACGTCCAACTCGGCTGGGAGGGTAGGATCGAATATACCCAATGCCTGAGCTTGTTTAACTGCCAGTTTTGCTTGTTGGAAAGCATCCTGTTCGGTTTTCCCCCAGTCCCATAGCTGCCCCTTTTTTGTGAGTCTGTATAGTGGCCTTAGCAGCTGCGCTAGGTGAGGTATAAAGGAACGCCAATAACCCAATATACCTAGAAACTCTTGCAGCTGCTTTGATGTTGTAGGGACTGGGAACGCCTGAACCTTATCTATAACAGCACTGGGTAGCACTTTGGTCTTTCCTGACCAAACCACCCCCAGGAATTTTACGGACAGGCCTGGACCTTGCACCTTTTGGGGATTTATAGCCCATCCCCTCTGTTGTAAATAGGCAGTTAATGAATCTGCTGCCTGTCCTACTGCCTCCAGTGAGTCGGATGTCAACAGCAGATCATCAATATAATGATATAGGTTAACATCATCAGGTTTTCTCCAGTCAGCCAGGTCACGCGCCACTAGATTGTGACAATACGTTGGTGAATGCACGTACCCCTGTGGCAGGACCTGAAAGGTCCACTGCCTGCCTCCCCACGTAAACGCAAACTGATCTTGCAATTCCTCAGCAATTGGGATACTGAAGAATGCATTTGCTAGATCTAGGACACAATGATAGGTTTTTATCTCCCTCCTCAATGTGTCCATTAGGGAGGCAATATTGGGTACGGCCGCATGAATAGGCGGCGTGACCTTATTTAATTCTCTGTAATCTACTGTCATCCTCCATGTGCCATCCGACTTTCACACTGGAAACTGGGGAGTTATAGAGTTATACGGGCTGTGTGCAGGTCTTATAATGCCCACTTTTTCTAATTCCTGCACCATTCTCGATATTTCATCCTGCCCACCCGGGAGTCTATACTGTCTAACATTAGTAATCCGGCGTGGTTTCGGCAGGCAAACAGGCTCATGTTTCGCATGGCCTCTTAATATTGCCTGCACCGCCCGGATACTGATACATCTTTGTCTGAACTCTCCCACAGTTGTTTGGAGAGCCAGATCCCATAGAATGTCTATGCCCAGGATGTATTCTTGGACTGGGGCAATAGACACCTTGTACTCCCGGGGTGGGAGACGCCCAACCCCCAATTTTAACCATGTTTGGGTGACAGGAATAGTCTGTCCCCCAAAGCCACCAATCATCACTCTGTCGCCATCAAATTTTCCCGGATCTCCATAGATAATTGATGTTTCTGCTCCTGTGTCTACTAGTGCCATAACTCTCTGAATATTTTTTCGGGACCAATAAATCGTTAATTCTACATAGGGCCTCCGGTCCCGTCTGGAGGCCCTACGGGGACTAACATCCCTTGTCACTGCATGAATTGTGCTAGGGCCAGTTCTTTTGCTTCTGACGGCTCAGGCATTGTGGCCCGAGACACCTGAGGTGGCTTCTTTTTCCTGTTTGGAATAATAAAATCTTCTAGGTTCCATGTTGTTGTTGGAACCCTCTCTATAGCTCTTACCCTTGATTTCTTAGGGTAGCTCTGGAATTTTTGATTGTCCTTTAGTTGTCTCCAGAGCTGGAGAAGGACGTGGTTGGGCTGGCGGTCGATCTTAGCAAATTGGTCCCCAGCCCAAATTAAATCATTAAACATTTGTTTTCGGGATACCCTGATGGGTCCCGATGGAGGAGCTCGAGTAGCCGGCATTTTGGTTTTATTTACCGGCAGGACCTCTGCTTCCTCCAAAAACCGAATATTGCACCTAGTCCGCAGGTGTTCTGTTTCTCCCAAGTCGGCAACTAACTGGGCAGCCTGCTGGGCTTCTGATGCTACAAGGGGATTTAATATGGAAACTAGGGTGCCGTACAGATGGGAGGGAGCTTGCTGTAGAATTAAATCTCTCATCCCTGCTGAAAATTTAACCATATCAGGGCCATCAAATGTATCTTCATAGATGGCCTCTCTTACACCCAGTTCACGGATATAGTTTTGAAGGTCCTCCATGGAGGACCACATACCTGTATGTAACGGTATGTCTGATTTATTCGGCCATACCATATGGCAGGCCGCCATTAACCATTCCAGTATGGAATGGTTTTCATCACGATATTGATTGCCTACGTATAACCTCTGTCTGAGAGCAGGATGGACGGTCATGGTGGCCAACTTAGCTATTTCTGGGCCATTCACCAAGACACTTTCTGCCCCAGAATCCCACAATCTCAATAACCAAGCCAGCACACTTTCTCTAGGCTTCTGCCGAAATCGTTGTACTAAGTCCATTAATTCTGTTGCCGTGTATGGCCGAGCTGTAACATGTAAATGAGTCTGGGCAGGGGGCCATTGATCAGGCGGCACCCCTGCCGGTCTGTCCTGTACTTTTTTTGTTTTTTTGGGTTACAACAGGATGGACTTCCAGTGGATCAGTTAGAATTGGACATTCAAGATCTGATTAGGATTTCTTGTTCTCCTGATCAACGAAGTCTGTTGATTCAGGAGTCTGGTCATCATTTATTGAAATGTTACGAATTTGGCCTACAGGAAGATGTAGAATTGGCTTCTTCCCCGTTAAAACGCCAAGTTCGTGCTCCAGCTTTTCAATGCGGTCTTTCAAAAGCTGATTTTCAGTTTCTAAAGTATTATTTCTTAAGTCCACATGATTTAAAGCGGTTAATAATGGCCATGCCACCATGGAGGCAGCCAGTTGTCTTTCTTTGGTAGTGAGGACATCCTTGCCATGTCCTTGAAAATAGTCCGCCATGCGATATGGGGAGAGATTGCCCATAACTTGTAAGGGACCCCATTTTTCAATGATGGCAGCTAACTCATAATAGGGCGATCCCTCAAATCCTGGGATCTGCCCTGGAATCATTTTCTCTAGAGGGGTATTGTTCTCCCCCTTGACCCATTTATAGAAATTCCACAGGAAAGACATGATGTTAATTTCAGTATATTCAGCCTGCCTGGCTCACCAAGTGTATAACCAAGATGTTATAATCACAATATAATTGTGTATAATCAATAGATATCAAGATGTTATAATCGCAATATAATCAAGAGAGTAAGGCAAAGCAGACAACGATCACAAAACAGAATAAGTGGAAGAGCTTACCCTTGGGTTGAGCTCACCAGAAAGCACCAAAAGAGGGGATCTCCAGAAGACATCCTTCCCCTCTGGTAGCCAGCTCTTAAATAGGTCCAGGAGCCTTCCAGCAGCACAGGTGAATTGCCTTCACCTGTGCTCCTCTGGCTGACTCATGGCTCACCTCAGGTGATCAATCAGAGGTTCAGGCCATGACTCAGCAGTTCCCATACACCCTCTCCTTTCCCCTTCCCTCCCCTGTCCCTGTGCTGTCCCTGCTCCATGCTGCTGACAGAATCTCCTGGCAGCCCACCACAAAGCTGAAAGAAAACTGTAAGACAGAAGAACAGAAGTGTACCACAACTTTTAGAATAATAAAATCTGAGATTCCTGCGGTCATGGAATCATAGAACCACAGAACCACTGAATCATAAAACCACAGAATCGTGAATCATATGGGTGGGATGAGATTCCAAAAGTCTCATCAGGACATATGTCACATGTTCTCTTTTTTAATAGCTGACAGTCAGAAATCACCATGTTCTATCCAGAAGTCTGTATCGCATACCTGCAGTGGAAATAGTGATGCCTCTGTCTGTCACTAGGACACACAGACTGGGAATCAAAGGCTGAGAGTGAAAAGGTTATTAAGTTTTGAAGTCATTGGACTATGTGCCTAACTTTCAGCAGAACAAAGATGTCCTACTGGTTTTGTTCCCATTATGAGAACAAGAAAGCCTCCTGTCATAGTTTCAAATAAAGTGAGTCTTATTTTATCTTCAGATGAAGAGAGAGGAGTAATGAAACACTGATAAATAACTTAAAACTGTAAATGACTTGATGATTCTTCAAGGAAACACGATTTGCCAATTTTAAGTGTTACATCTGACAGAATATGTATCTGCTCACAGCTTGAGTGGATATTTACATAAGAGATGGGCCATTTGTGAAAAGATCACTTGAATATTTGCTTTGAGAATTGTCCAGGGAGCAGTCAGGTGGAAGAGTTTCCTGCCTCTGATCTATACGTTTGTACAGTCAACAAATGTACAGTTGGAAGAATAGCGCGGTTAGGATTATCGTTGTGGAAAAAAGATTATCATGGTGGAAAAGAGACAATCGAAGAAAAAATGTTTACTCATATCCGAGGATCTAGGCTCACAGTGGAAAATTCGAAAAAGGAGGGATCTCCAGAAAGAGATCCTTCCCCAGTGGTGGTCAGAGCTTAAATGGGGTCTAGGAGGGGTAGTGTATTCAGTACATTCAACCAATAATCCAGCACTACTAACTCTACTACTAAACCCTATCTGTGGTACATCACTTGTATCCATGACATAACATCCACTTTTTGTGGCACATCACCCTGCTGGGCCCTGGGCTTGTGTTGCTGGGTAGCAGTTGGAGGGACTGTCATTGCATCTCCTTTGTTGGGCTGATGAGCTTTGAGGTTTTTTGCAACCTAAATGATTCCAGAATTCTAAGACATTAGGATTCTAAGATTCTAGGATTTCCTAATACCAGGTTTCTAGGATTCGAGTTTTTACATTTTTAGGACTGTAAGGTTCTAAGCTTCTAGGGTTGTAGGATTCTGAGGCAGTGCCTGGACACCAAAGGGACACTGCATGAGGAGATTTCTTCTACATGACATTTTTACAGCTTGTTTGTTTTTTGTTTTTACAGTCCATAACTTAAACTTGAGCCTGGAAAGAGATGATGAGAAAGATGTCTTGATGTGTTTAGTTGACAACAATGAGCACAAACATGAGATCCATGCCTGCTGGATTGATCTGGAAGCACAGACCTGGATGATGGGAAGATTTCCAAAGGCATTTTTCCAGCATTTTGGGGGACTTCTGGCCTCAGAGCGTATGCACTGCGGTGCTGAGAGGCTGCCCTCCTACAACGATGACAGCAGCGGCTCCACCCCCAGTAACCTGGGTGGGGACAGAGAAGGGTACTGAGGCCCCATCCCTGCCCAAACGCCATCCCTGCCCACGGTGCGTCTCCGTCCCTCTCCCTGTCTCACGTCCCTTGACGCCCCAGGACGGAGTCCTCGTTCCTACCCTCGTCCCCGTGACCCCTCGTAGCCCGCGGCGGGGTTCCGTCCGTATCCTTGTCTCCACGTTCCCTCGCTCTCCGTGCTGCGGTCCCTTGTCACGTCCCTGACCCCTCACACCCCGTCCCGCCACCGTTCCCCTCCCGGGACCGCCGCACCGCCGCCATTTTCTCCGTCGAACGGCGGCTCCATGGCGGCGGCGGCCTCAGGCGGTCGAGGGCCGCAGCGGCCGAGGGCGCCGGGGCGCAGCCCGTCCCCGGGCGGCTACCCGAGCTCCAAGCCGCTCGGCCGGGACGGCTTCGCTTCTTGGCGCCAGGACGGGTCCGTCTCCCCGGGCCCGCGGCGGGAGCTCCCCGGGCACTGTCGGGGTGAGGGCAGCGCGCGGGGCTACGGGGCCGGGGCCGGGGCCGGACACCCGGCCGGGGCCGTGCCGAGCGCTCCCCTTCGGTTCCCTACCGCAGAGCCCCTCCGCACCGGCGAAGATGAGGAGAGCGAGGAAGAGGAGAGAGGTGCGCGCGGCGCCGGGTCCGGCTTTGGGGGCGTTGGGGAGGCGCGGCCCGCCGAGCGCGCCGCGCCTCGGAGTGGGGGGGGGGGGGGGCGCCGCGCTGCGAGGGGCCGGGCGGGCGGCAGGCGGCTGCTGTGCGGGCGGCTGTGCCTCCTCTGTCCGTTAATTAATCGCTTCACACCTTTTCATTTTTACGACTCCGTTGCCTTTCTTCAGTTTCATCACTTTTTCCCCCCCAAATACTTTCTGCCGATTGTTTTCGGATTCGTTCTTTTGCCTCACAGCTTTCAGAAATTCGTCACTGTTTTCAAGAATTTATTTTACAATTCTTTCACGACTTCATTGATTTTTTTCCACGTATTTTTCCCAAATATTTCTCATTTCTTGAATTAATAATTTCTGTTTTAACATTTTTTTGCTTTTTAAATGAATTCGTTGGTCCCACTACTTTTTCACAGATCAGGGACATTTTTCAAGATTTTGAAAAACAAATTTCTTGCTTTTTCTCACATATTTTCCCAAGCTTATCCCTTTTGTTCTGTGAATTCATTTTTTTTTTCACAAATCTGTCAAATTCATTGTTTTCACAATTTTTTTTAGAATTGATCTTTTTTCTTTCATGGTTTTGTCAAATTTCAGATTTTCCAAACAAATGCATTTAAACAGAATTTGCAAAAATTCATTTTCACTTTTTTCATGAATTTAACATTTTTTCATTCTATCATTATTAGTCGTTCATATTTCATATCACTGTATCACATCAGATCACCACGTTGGCTTTTCATGAATTCATTCCATTTTTTCTCCCCAATTTCTTCCTGATTTTTTAACTTTTTTTTTCAAGATTTCATCATGAATTCACCCAATTCTTTCACAAATGTGTGGCCAGTTTTTGATACCATGCATTTTTTAAAGAATGCATCATTTTTTCACACATTCATTGAGTCCTATTTCACATTCTTTTCACAAATTTACGTCTTTTTTTCATACAAATTAATTGAACTTTATCTTTTTTCAGTCTTTTTCTACATTTTTTACTTTTTTTCCACGATTTTTTTTCACTTTTTCACAAATTCTTCACCTTTTCCTACGGATCCATGTATTTTCCCCTCACATTTATTATTTTTTTCACCTGTTTATTTTTTTTTTCACAACCTTTTTCATGAATTTATTATGTTTTTCATTTTTCACCTTTTTCACATTTTTTCACTTCTTTCCAAATATATTGCTTCTTTTACACTAATTCATGCTCTCTTCTCCCTGTTTAGAAGACGTGGATGAGATCTTGCTGCTCACCAATTTTTTCTCTTTGTACACAATATTTTCATTAGGTTTTTCATTATTTTTTTCCAAACATTCCACACATTTTTCACAATTCCATTTGTTTTTTCATGGATTCATCACTTTTTTACATGAATTTGTTGCATTCTCTTCAGAAATTTTGCAAGAAGTCATTATTTTTTCATGTTATTCTTTTATTTTACAAATTCATGGCGCTCTACCTAAGGAATTGTCACAGATATGTCTTGCTTTTAGTTGGTTTTGGCTTTTTTTTACTGAATCCCGTTTTTTTCTTCCACAATTTCTTCATGAGTTTTTTCCTTTTCTCTTTTTTCCCCACAATTTTATCATGAATGAACCTTTTTTTTTTTTTTTTTTTTTCAAATTTTATCATCAGTTTTTCTCATGCTTCTTTTTTTTCCATCTGATTAGTCCCTTTCTTCATGGATTCACCGCTTTACATATTCTTCTCACAAATTTATCCATTTTTTCCACAATTTCATAGTTTTCTGCTACGCACGTTTGTCCCCACTTTGCAGAGGACCTGGCTGAGAGTTCACTGCTTAACAAGCTGCTCCACACCTCGCTGGTAGAGAACAGCCACCACGTGGAGGTGCTGCAGCAGGACCCCTCCTCCCCGCTCTTCTCCATCAGAACCTTCGAGGAGCTGCACCTGTGAGTCCCCCAGCACCTGGCCTCGCACACCCCACTTCCTATAGAACGCCCTGGTTGTGCTTTTTCGCAGGAAAAAGGAGCTTCTGCAGGGCGTGTACACCATGGGCTTCAACAGGCCATCGAAGATCCAGGCGAATGCTCTGCCCATCCTGATGGCGCATCCGTGAGTCCTGACCCCGCAGGGAGGGATGAACCAGCCCAGCCCAGCTGCTCCGAGTCAGGTGCCGGCGCACAGACCCCAGACTTTTACTGCTAACGTTTCCCTTGCAGACCCCAAAATCTGATTGCGCAGAGCCAGTCTGGGACGGGCAAAACAGCAGCGTTTGTCCTGGCCATGCTGAGCAGAGTGAGAGGCACTGAGAGGTACCCGCAGGTGTGCAGCAGGGGCATGGCCGCTGGGAGGGGCAGAGATCTGGGTCTGCTGCTGTTGTGTGTGGCTTTGGGGTGTTGCAGGCAGAGCTCTGGGTTTGTGTCCGTTTTGTCATTGCTGTTGATTATAATCTCAAGTATCGTCATTGCTGCTCATCGTAAACTCAAGCATCCTGGTTACTGCTCACTGTAATCTCAAGCATCCTGGTTACAGTTTTTTGAATTCTCTAATATTAAACATCCTAATTGATGCTCATTATAATCTGCAGCTTCCTGGTTGCTAGTTGCTAGTCATTCATACTTTTCAATGCTTTTTGATGCTTTTTGATGCCTGCCCGTTGCCTAATACCTCTCCCCCCCCTCCTAGTGCCTTTGTCTGGCTCCCACTTATGAGCTGGCCCTGCAGATTGGCCATGTGGCAGAGAAGATGGGGCGGTTCTGCAATGACATCAGGGTCACCTATGCTGTGCAGGGCAACAGAGGTTAGTCCAGCCCTGATGAGTGATTACAGCAGTTAGCAATCCCTAAGTGAGTATAGGAATGCCTCATAAGCCTTGAAGTGCCAGGGCTTGCTGAAGCTTGCAGAGCTTGCTGAAGGAGCCTGCATTCACGTGTGCTGCTGATAAGGAGCCACCCTGATGACTACTGTCTTCTTTTTGACACAGACACCCATTTTGCTGGTATCTAACCTCAAAAAGCTGCAGGCAAGCACTAAGCTTAAAAATTGCTGCCTGCAATAGAGCTTCCCTTTGGAACTGAGAAAGTGAGGGACAAACTGACATGAAACACATCGAACTGACAGAAGCACATAATTTGTGGAGTTTCCCGCTGGAAACCCCTTTGCACATCGTTTTGCCCATGCCTTGTCCGTTCCTTCCTTCTTCCTTGTCCCTTTCTTTACTGTTCCTTGCTTGTTCCTTGTCCATCCCTCTTCTTGTTTCCATTCCCATGTCCTTCCCATTTTTTTTGCCCACCCCTCACCCGTCTCCCATTTTTTGCCTGTATCTTTTTCCTTTTTTTGGCACCCTTTGCCCCTCTCCTTCCCTTCTTTTGCAACCCCTCTGGCAGTGTCCCCAGGCACCGTGCTGGAGGAGCAGATTGTCATTGGCACGCCAGGCACCATGCTGGACTGGTGCTTCAAGCGGAGACTGCTCAACATGCGGAGGATCTGCATGTTTGTGCTGGATGAGGCTGACATCATGATTGACACGCAGGGATTCTCCTCCCAGAGCATCCGCATCCAGAGGTGAGTCATGGAAATCTGCTTTTGGCATGGGAAGATGCAAAAGGAGGGAGGAGGAAGGTAAGATCTTTCACAAAGGGCTTGCTTTCTCCAAAATGTGCTGATTTGTTTGTGTTTTTCCATAAGATTCACATTCATTGTTAAATTGTAAAATTTTCACCAAAAAGTGCTAATGTACAAAGTCCTAGAGTAAATGAGTCCCAATGCTATTGAATTCCATGGGCTAACAAACTATCAGTGCTCTTGAGTCCACTGTGCTATGTAGTTCCTCTTTTTAATGAATCCTTAGTGCTAACAAGCTGCTAAGTCTGACGAGTTCTTCTCCTGCCCCAGGGCTCTCCCCAAGAACTGCCAGATGCTGCTTTTCTCCGCCACCTTCAAGGAAAATCTCTGGAAATTTGCCCTGCAAATTGTCTCCAGGCCCATCATCATCAAGCTGCGACAGGAGGAGCTCACTCTGACCAACATTAGGCAGTACTATTTTGTCTGCAAGAACTGGGAGCAGAAGTATGAGGCCCTCTGCAACCTCTATGGCAGCATCACCATTGGCCAGGCCATGATCTTCTGCCAGGTACCTCTCATCTGCAAACTAGTGAGTAACTAGTATTCTGTCTGGCATGTTCAACCCAAGAGTGACCTCAGTGCTGCTCCATAGATTGCCACAATGAATGCAGGGGAAGGATGGAAAGCACACAGCATTCAAAACTCAGTGTGGTAACAGTGCCTAATAGTTGAGACCACCAATGCCTTGGTGGGCATTGCATGGAAACCATGCTCTGTTTCTTTAACATTTACACTTTGTGTCTAGCAAAGACACTTTGTGATCCAACTTCTTGCCCTGCTGCTTCATTTTTGCTCCTTTGTGTCCCAACTTCCTGCTTGTTTTTGCCTTATTTCGAGGCTCTGTCTATTCCAAAGCACCAGGGGCTCAATGGAAAGGAGCACAGGCATTGGGAATGTGAAGGACTGGCACTGAGCAAGCAAGGATTTGGTAAAGTGATGTATTGGCATTAAGCTAGATGAGCGGTAGTAAGGATTTGGGGAAGTTGAAGGGTCGCTGATTGAGAGCAGCAGATGCAGAGCTGCTGGGAAGCTCAGCTTTTTCTCACGTACGCAGACCCGCCGGAGTGCAGACTGGCTCTCGGTGAAGATGATTCAGGATGGGCACCAAGTGGCCATGCTGACAGCAGAGCTGTCCATCGTGCAGAGAGCTGATGTCATCCAGAGGTTTCGTGATGGCAAGGAGAAGGTTCTCATCACCACCAATGTCTGTGCGAGAGGTCAGTCCCAAAAACAGACACGCTGAAGGGTGAAAATCTGCTTCCTTCCCCTATGAAAATTCCTTTGCTCTGAGCCCTGTTGTGTGGAAATCCCCTCGCTTTGAACAGTTTTAAGCACTTAGGTTTCATACTTCAAGTTTCCAACCGTGCAGTGACAGGCAGAACTTTATCATGAAAGCTGAGGCTTTTCTCAGTATGATTCTGTGAATTAGGAAAAATTGACCACGATGGGGACTCGAAGGCAAAAGGGATGATAAATGCAAGTTTATTACAGAAATGATCACAAAAAGAAAAAAATGATCAGAAATGCAAGGAAAAATTGGTCAGAAAGGCAAGGAAAGAGGGATTAGAATGGGAATTTGAGAGAAAAAGTGATCAGAAACGCAGGTGAAGCAGTGATCTCATCCAATGTGCACAGCAATTAAGAAGCAGCCTTCAGAAGGGGTTGGGAGATGGCTTTTAGGGTGATAAAAAGCTGTTTCTGAGAATCCTCTGCCACTCAGGGATTGATGTGGCCCAAGTCACGATTGTGGTGAACTTCAGCCTTCCCATCAACCGTCAGAAGCAGCCAGATTTTGAGACCTACTTGCACCGCATCGGGCGCACAGGGCGCTTCGGGAAGAGGGGCATTGCCTTCAATATGGTGGACAGCCACAGCACGCACCTCGTGCGCTGCATCGAGGAGCATTTCCGTGAGTGCAGTGTTCCCTTGTTCCTCTGTTCCTCCAGTGCAGCCAAGGACTACAAGCTCACCACTTGGTCGTCCACTTCTCACTTCTTCTGCAGTAGCTGGAATTTCGTTTTTGGTTAAAAAAAGCAAACAGGGAGTGGGACTTTGCAGAGACAGAGCTGAGAAATGATTTAATAAGAATATATAATTTAATAAGATATAATGATACAAAATTAGAAGACAGACTACAAGGATTAGAAGCAGGGCTGAGCACGCTGATCTGCCCCATTTTGAAGTCCCATTTTCTGCTTTCTTTGGCCTCTCTTCTCTGTGTTTCTTCCTGCTGCCTCCTCGTCCATATTCTGTTACAGGTTTCTAACAATTCTATTCTGTGATTCAGTTCCCTTACCCTTCCCACCACAGCTGTGTTTTTCTCACGCTTTTCCCAGTTATAAAATGCAGGGTGAGCCCCCTGGAGTGGTCCCTGTGATTTCCTAAATAACAACAATGAATGAGCTTTGTTCCTTGTAGTTGTCTCAATGTTTGTTTGTTTCTCTCAGTTTTCTTTCTCTTTTTTCCCCTTTTCTCTTTGTTTCCCAAAGATGAGACTTAATGTGGCAAAGAGACCAGCGTGTAGTTTGCAAGATGAAAAACCCAAGTGGTGGAGTAACCTCAATTATCTGATCTTATTTCTTCATTCTCTTCAGTCAATATTCATGTTGAGATTGAAGGGACAGGACTGTCTTACAAGGATAAAACATCTTCCAAATGTTGTTTGCTTTTAGGATAGAACATCTTCCAAATCTTCCATTTTTTAGATTAAAACATTGTATAAATGTTTGTTGTTTTGGGGACAAAAAGTCTTTCGAAAATTGTGCCTTAATTCCTAGTGAGTGATGAAAATTGATGTGGGAGCCCAGATCACATCTCACCCCAACCCAAACTGATGCTTTTCACTTAAACCCTCTGTACAAATCTTACTTTTTTTTAGCAGCCCCAAAGCAGCGGCACCTTGCCATTGCCCGGGACATTTTTCCTTCTTGCACTGACATTTTTTTCCTTTTTACAGAGACTAAGATCAAGAGGCTGGACCCAGATTGCATGGACAAGCTCGAGGAGCTGGAAAACTGAGCAAAAAACATGGTTTAGCTTCAAAGAACTCACGTTTTGGTTTAAAGTATATGGGAAATCCAGGAGAAAATCTCCCAGTTTTCTGAGTTCCTGGAGGTGCTTGGTTTGTTGAGACATTTTAGAAGGAGAGTATGGGGAAAAACCCTCAGCCTAAAAAAATTATTCTGATTGGTTTCTTTGGTGTTTTGGGGGAAGGAATCTTGGTGTTTTGTGGAAATGCTCCTTGATTTTCGGGCAGTGTTTGCCTGTTTTGGGCACTGTTGCTCTGTTTGGGATACTGCTGCCCTGTTCTGGGCTCTGTTCCTTGTTTTGAGGTGGTGGTTTGTGGTTCCGGGGCACTGTTTGTTGGCTGAGGGTACGATTCCTTGTTTTGTTGGTTGTTGTTGTTGTTTTTTTTCTCTGAAGGAAATAAGTTTAAAGCAGACAAGTCCCAGTTCAGCCATCTTGGTGTCTAAGATCTGTGCAGAAACTAGTCCTGAAGAGTGGAAGCACTGTTCTGGAATGTGTTAATTTCAAGGAGTGTGGAAACTCTGGGGAACCAAAAAACAGTTTATTAAAGATTATAAACACGAGGGAAAAATGCTATTTTTTTCCTAGTTTCTTTTTTTCCATTTAAATAAAAGAGTTTGGTGCTTAATGATCCCTTTGTTTTAGAGGGTGTTCAGCATACAACATCAAAAACATTCAGTTACTCCAGTAATTTTCTCAGGTCAGCACCAAAATGTTTTACATTATTGGTAAGTCTCGGCTCTTAATGGTGGGCCTGATTTTCCTCTCACTGACATCAGGATTAAATTAATGGAAGACTATGGATTTGCACTGCAGTATTGCAATAAATGGGGTTATACCACAGAAATCTGCTGTGGCCACATGAGGGTAGTAACACTAAAAGCCTCTTTCATCTGCATTTCCTACAAATTCTGCAGGAAATTCCTAAAAGTTACCTGCTCTCACCCCTCCAGTTATTATTACAAAACTTTAATTGAGAATTAACTTCACCTTTTTTGTTGGTGGTGCATTGTTTACTGGATTGTCAATCTTCAGGCAGGTAGTGTCACATAATAAAGGTTTAACTAGAACAGACTTAGCAAATACAGACAGAGATTACTAACTGAGCTGAATTTCAGCATGCCAGGCACCTGCATCTCTCACCTTCAGAATATTGTTGTTAACGTTTACAGGTTTTGTTTTGTTTTTTTTTTAAGTTTTAGATTTTAAGGGAGGGGAAGCAATTTTTCCTCTGGGACTGAATGTTTGCTTTCATTTTGCCAGTTGCGTTGTCTCCCAGTACTCTAACAGCAGACAGGTCAGCAGGAAGTCAACTGTTGTACAGCAGGACGCCCTGACAGTTATTTCCTGACTCAGAGGCGATAGTTTGGGAGAAGATTTAATGTCTTTTTTCTTCCTTTCTCTTTTTTTTTTTCTTTTTTATTTTACAAAAAGTACAAAGAATGTTTTCCAGCACTGTGTTTGGAGGACATAGATGCCTTCAGGCACAGGGGCACCGACACCTGGGGCCAGTGTTCATGCCCTGCAACCCACACTCAGCTTCCACCTCAGCTCTACTCTGCTGCTTACATGATCTCCCTTACCTTCGCGGTGCTTCCAGCTCTCCTGACTGTGGTTAAGGGTATCTTTTCAGCAGGCAGTCTGTACGCATGTCCTTTCCACTGCTCTCCACATTTTCCTTTCTCTTTTCTCTTTATTCATTCATATACTTCCCAACTATTTGGCTGCTGTATGAGTTAGAAACTTGTCTTTAGTCTCTTTAGTCTTTAGTCAACTTTTAGTCAACTCTTTAGTCAACTACTTAATTGTGTTTATCATAGAACCATATCACAGAATCACAGAACAGGCTGCGTTGAAAAGGACCACAATGACCATCTCGTTTCAACCCCCTGCTGTGTGCAGGTCGCCAACCAGCAGCCCAGGCTGCCCAGAGCCACATCCAGCCTGGCCTTGAATGCCTGCAGGGATGGGGCATCCACAGCCTC
>NW_024966709.1:0-29549 GCF_019238085.1 Lagopus leucura
CGGCAGGGGGCGGCGGGGGCTGAGGGGCGGCGGCCGTGCCGCGCGCTGTCAGCCGGAGCCGGCCGCCGCCGCGGTGCTGGGGCCGCGGGCAGCGCTGCCGCTCCTCGCGGCGCTTTCCGTCGCGCTGCTCCGTTAGCGAAAGGGTTCCTGCGCTTCCCTAACCGTGCCCTCTTCCTTTTGCAGGAGGGGAGCCCCGCTGCCTGCGCCCGAGGAAAATCCGGTCTCCTGAAGCAAAGTTCTGTGACACTCAGACTCTGGTTACGATAGCAGTCAGTGCACTACAGAACTTTGTCTCCGGGGGCTGCGGCGGCGGAGCGGCTCGCTCAGGTGGACACGTCACTGCTCCGCCGTGGCAGGCCCGGGGAGCGCCCGGCCCGGCCCCGCGCTCGGATGAAAGCTTTGCCGCTGCTGCCCCTGGGCCTCCCGCGACCTTCTGTCGTCGGTGTCGGGGATCGAGATAGCGCGACGTCTGGGGGTCTGGAGGGTACTGGAGTGCGGTCAGTGCCTGACCTGAGCATGGGCTTGAACATGACACCGAACGTGCTGGTGGAACTGAGCCGGGTGTGGGTGTGCTAACCTGCCAGGCACGGCTCCTGGTTGTGCTTTGTTCTGTGTGTGACAGAACCGTAGATGAACTGAGGGCTGGGGCTGGAGAAAACACTTCATACTTAAAGCAAAGAAGCTGTGACATCATGTTCTATTGTGAATTCTGTGTAAGTTTGCTGTTTGAATGCTTTGGTGTGGCCTGGTGGCAATGAGCTTTCTTTCCTCTTTAGGAACCTTGCAAGTCCCCAGCTGCTGTCAAGTAATAGTTACCTGAATCTGAGCCTCTGCTTCTTCAGAAGTTGTGTGATGTGCCTTGAGCCAGTGCTGCAGTGCTTGGTCCTCACCCCATAGGGAGGGAGTGCTTTGGAAGGGCCAATGGAACTCGTGCTTATTGATACAGTTCCAGCATTCTGTACTAGAAACTTGTCACCTGTGTTACGATTAACATGGACGTAGGCTGTAAGGGCTGGGAAGGGCCTAGCTTGACTAAATTCCACCTCAGTTAAGTTGAAGCTTGGCAGCAGTACAAGAGCAGCCCTTTTCTCTTCAGAAACTTTGTGCAGTTATTTAATATATAAATGCAACTGTGGATCTCTGAGATGGTGGGCATCCTCAGCTGGTCAGCTCTGAACATAGAGTAATAGGAAAGGCAGGAATTGCTGAAGAATGGGTGGAGTAGGTAGCGCCATTTCTAAAATATTAATCATTATGTACAGTAGAGTTAGTGATTGAGGCTCCTTTCACAGCGGCTGCATTCTGTGGGAAGTTAGTTATGCTACTTTATGTGTGCGTGTGTGTGTATATATATATATATATATACACACATATATATGTGTGTGTGCTTGTCTGTGTATATATATAAACGTTAGGGGGCTCATATTCTGTTAGCTCTCTGTAGCTAATCATCCCCTTTGGGCTCACTGGAAACTTAAACTAACTTTTCTTTCCTGCCCATCTGAATGTGGAAGATACAGCTAGATTATACACTTCATGGAATTGAGCTGGAAGCTGAAATGCTATTCTAAGTACATGTTTTTTAGCTCAAACTGTTTAATCAGAGGGTAGGTAAAGTGAGGAGCACTTACTGTATGGCAGCCCACGTGACCAGCTAGGGCTATATTTGGATACTGGAGGTTTAAGGAATCCTTTTTGCTAACCATTTTTGGCCAATTGCCTGCTGCTTTATGTTGTGCAGTGTGTGACGTCTGCTAAAAAGGACTTGGAAGTGTGGTGTCTGCAACTGTTTAATCAGTGTGGTTATAGGGAAACACCTTGTGTTGCTGGGGCTGTAGTCCCACTATATTTAATTTAGGGGTGGTTCCTGCCTAATAGGATATGTAGTGCAAATTGCAGCTTCCAGTTTTTGTACTACTAAATAGACTTTCTGAGAGCAGTAGATCTTAAAAAGATTTTTCTCAGATTTGCTGGCTAAAGCTGTGGATGATTATAGATCTGAAAACCCACAGAAATGAGCACGTGTGTATTCCTTCAGGGAATGTGGCACATTCAAATTTTAGCTTAGTTCAGCGTAGCTTCAGCCTGGTTGTAACTTCAGAATAGGGATGAATAACACGCTTGAATCCAGCAGTGGTGCGAAGAAAGAGTTCATCGCTTTTGGAGCCTGTTCTCTGCCTGCTTTAGCTCCATGCTGCTCAAGCTGGGTAGCTGTGACAGTGAGGTGAGTACAGCTTGGCCTCCCAGTGGCCCTTGGCTTGTCCTTGCCGCATGCCTGTGACACGCAGTGCCTCCTGTCCTACAAGTCCTACTGGAACAGTGACCTTCTGGTGGCACTTCTGCTTTGATATGGGAGATCACGTGCCCTTAAGGAAGGACTAAAGAGCTCCACGCTTCAGGTTTTGTGCTTTATTCTTGTCTTCAAATGCGTTGGCCATAATAGTCCTCTGGCAGTGTAGGCTTCCTGGCCTTGTTACGACTTTGGCCATCAGAACCATGTACCAAAAAGCAATGTGCTACGTGGTATGTGCAGATTTTGTTTTATGCCAGCTGTTGTGTGAGGCATGTGAAAGAGCTTGAAGTGTGTGGCTGTACCTGGGGCCTTGTGTGGGGGATAAAGGGTTCTGTCTTATCCTTCAAGAGTGATGTTTGTGGAAGATGATGTAGGAACAGGAAACAAAACAGAAAACAATCAAGAAAACAACACCCCATAACTGGTGATGGTATTTAAAATAAAGTCTGAATGTCAAACTACATAACTGCATTGATATGACTTATTTTCCAGTGGCTTTTCGGCCATTTCTCCGAGGTAACAAATTGCTAGAGGCATGTTCTAACCTGCTGCTTTACATTAGTCCTTTTTGAAAACCTGAAGTGTCTGTTTAATTGTGTCCCTTACTTAATTGGAAGAGCAGCAAATGAGCGTGCTGAGTACATCGCACAAATTTCCAACAAGCCCTTCATTTGGAGGGGCAGAATCCCAAGAAATGATACCAACCCAATAAATGATACCAACCTATTTATTATTTTGGAAGCTGGAGAACAGGAAAGGAGCTTGCCGTCATACTCTGAAAGTGAAAGCTGAATGCATCTGGTATGGCCCAAGGGAATATAGACTGAAGGCAAGCTGCACAGCCTGTGTGTACTTAGTCTCAGGATGCTACTGGGCATGATGCATTGAGGACAATTCTTGTGACTTCCAGAGATTACACTTTATGCTGGTGAATTTTTAAGCACAAATATAACACTTCCATCTGTAGCCTAAAAATGCTGTAGAAAGTGGTGAAAAGAATAAATTTTGTACATGTGCTTTCATTGAACTAAACTGTACTGCTTCACTAAAAACAGAGGTAAACTTGCTGACTTCTAGCAACTGTATGATAAACAATTTATAAATAGACCATAGGGTCCAGTGAAATACAAACAAAGTATTGGAAGTCATGAGCTGACTCCAAAAAGAAGTAAGTGACACTGGGATGTTTATATCTGTTGCCTGGGCAGCTATGTTCAAGAAACATCTCTGGGTCCAGTCAAACTGAAGCACTGTGGAAGCTCACTCAGAACAGGCTATGTGACTGTGGCTGTGTTTCAGTGGGTTATGGAGTTCCATTTGTTTGGCTTTCAGCATTAGTGATGGCCCTTTCTCTGAGTCTTAAGGAAAGCAGGATGGAAGTGCTCTGCAGGATACATGTTACCCACACAAGGCTGTGTGTGCCAGCATTGTCAGCTGCAGAATGGGAAGCAGAGCTGTTGCAGCCATGGGGTACTTCAGTAGTACCTCTTGCCTCATAGCTGGAGGAGGCCAAACTGCTTCTGGGGCAGTGAGTTGAGAGTGTGTGGGCTCTTTGTGCAAACTGGAACTGCTATGCAGTCCCAAGCTTATTTTCTGCTTTATTTTGGGAGGGAAGTGGCATTTGCAAAAAAAAAAAAAAATCTATTTTTTTGCTTTCTGCAACAGGCTAGAAAATCAACTACATTTAATTGTGCTTACTGTACTCCAGAAATAACCTTTTATGTGATTGAGCTTTATTTGTTGAATTACTGGTGCTGATGGTATTGAAAATAGCTCAGTGCAGCTGAACCTGTATTTAAGGCACAAGGTGTTGTACTGAAACCTCACTGTAATTAACTGCAGACTGAGGGAGCTGGAACTTGGCTTCATATAGCCAACACAAAAGTAATTACATGCTGGATTATACCAGCATAACTTTCACAAGTAAGCATACAAAGTCCTGTGCTTTATGAATAAAAAGCATTAAGCTGCTGATGTATGGTTGAATGGTTGCCACTTTATTTTGATTTGGGTTGGACTGTGAAGCAGTACTGGCTTTCTGTGCAACACTGGTTTTACCCAGTTTTCATCTGATGGCTCTTACCTTTTCAGTTTTGAAAACTACATCCTTGTAGCAACGCTCGGCCTTCTGCAGAGCTCCTGTAAATGCTCTTCAGCTGTAGTAAAGTTCTGTATTTCTGATTTTTTATTTCAGTAGAAGCCTCACTAGTGAATGTTGAGCTGCTTGTACATTAACATCCTTAATGTGTAGCAGTAAGTCTGTAGTACCTTGCAGGGCAACTGGTTGTGAGAACATCGCTCACCAGAGACCCACACTAGTGAGTAACGTTGTGTTTAAGTAGTCCTATTCAGGCGAGCAAAAGGCTCTCTATACTGTGCATTTCGTCAGCTGAGTGACTTAAGAGATGTTTAAGTACAGGTGTGAGGAAATAACACACCACATGGTTGCGAGTTGTAGCATGGAGTAGTTAGTGCCATGATCTGCTTAAGAAGGACAGTGGAATAGTCTTAATACTTGTGGTAATGCGAGAAGTCCAGAGTAGTAGAAGCTTCAGGAATCAAAAAGTATTTCACAAATAAATGGGTTGATCTGAAGTGGAGAGAGTTGGAAAGTGTGTCTGCATTGGGAATGTGGTGAAGGATCACTGATGAGAGTAGTAAGGGAAGCAGACCCTGCTCATTGCCCAGTAATGGGAGACCTTCCAGCAGCAGGCGGCAGGGTTGCTAGAGCTGTGCTGGTGAGTGCCGTTGTTCTTGCCATACTGATTGTGAGCATGTCCCAAAATCCCACCTGCCCACAGTAGCTCCTTCAGGTCCTGCTGCCCTGGGAAGGTACAGAAAGGATAGTTTCAGCTGGAGAAAACGTACTTAGATATAGCAGTCAGCTCTCATGCTTTGGTTTTGTTTTCCAGTCGTTATACTCAAAGAATGATTTTACCTTTTCTGCTTGCTTTATCCCACAGCTGCTTCTACTGCTGTTTATGGCAACACAATCTTTCATTTATAAAGTGGGGGCAGAGAGGAGGAAGGGTTAGATAAGATCAGTGTTAAGCATATAATGATCAGTTTTGACTCCAGAGTGTTTTCTGTGTGAAAAGCAAAAGTCGGGTCCCATTGGAAGAAGGTACATGCTTGCTTTAACTGTCCAAAGTAGTAAAACATGGGATTAAATGTTCTTTGAAGAAGGATTTTCATTTCCCTGGGTGACAGTTAATCTGTCACAAGCAGTGGGCTTTGCTCTTCACTCATGGTTGTACCTATGAGTGGAAGCACTGAGGCTTGGAGACCTGTGTAGAGCTTTCACAGTTCACAGAAGGGGCCTATGGCAGCATGGAAGGGTTGGGAAGGTGAGGCTGACAGAGCCAGTGGTGGTGCCACTCACCAAGTAGCATCATGTAAGTGTGAAGGCTCCAAATAATAATGGATATCTGCACTGTTTTTCAAGCTTTTCAAGAGTGCTCTTATTTTCTCTCCAGTCACATCTCTGTCCTCTGCATCACTGTTAAGGCAAGGAGCTGATGGCATGGAGCAAGCTGTGGAGCAAAGGTGCATTTCATTCTAACTGGCTTTTAAAGATGAGCCCTTGCAGTCCTTGCCTTGAAGAGCAAATATATGAGAGAACATTTGCTCTGCTGTTGCTGAGACTTTAACACAAGTGTGCTCTCACACAGATACTGCTAGAGGGACTGGGAGGAAGAAGGCAGGAATGGGAGTGTGAGTGCAGCTTGGGGGGAGGCAGAGGGTGAGGAGCAGGAGGTGCCATGAGTTGCCAGAGGAGCAGGATTTGGGTTCTGCTCTGAACTTAGATGTCCATATGATTGCCATTTGGTAAGTACCTCCTGAGACGTTAAACTACCAGACTATATGTTGACCAAATGAACTGAAGAGCTTCATCTGTAATTGTAGTGTATAAATGGAACCCTTACCTCTTGAGATGCTTTAATAAGTACCTGAAATGTAATGTGCATAAAATATGTCACTTGCATAACATGTTCCTCTACATTTCTGCTGTGCATTAATTTGAAAAGAACTGGGCTCCAAATTCTTAATTCTCATGGCTTTTCATGACACCACAGCAATCCATTATTTGAAATACCATTTACTAAGCTAAACCAGCGAGGGCCATCAGTGCTCAAACAGTTGTTGTTGGGGAAAAAAACCACTGTAATTAACTATCTTCTTTAGGGAGAAAGAAGAGACTGTATGGAGTGCTGCCAAGAAAGTAGAGCTGTTCTTAACCCTTGCACAGTAAATAAAATCAATATGAGTAACAAACTACTAAATGAGGCAGGAAGGCTCATGAGCTGCAAGGGGTGCAAGTTTTACACAAAAGCATTGTGACTTTTTGAAGAAATACAACATGGATGGTGAAAATTTGGACTTGCAAGCTGGCAGCCCTAGGCAGAGCTGAAAGCAGGAGGCACTGCGTGGTGGTCAGTCGTGCCAAGAGGAAAAGTGAAAGCAGACATGGGCAGTTGAGGGCACTGCTCTTATGAAGGATATTTGCAGAAATGTTTGGAAACAACCTGTTCAGCTGAGGATCAGTTGTAGGCTTAAGAACAGGGTGGCCTTTTGGAATGTTAATTTTGTAGTTTCATTGAGTGTGGTGTTTTCCATGTGGATTTGATTAAGCAGTAAGAATATAAATACAATGAAAATGAAATCTTGTCTTTAAAAGATTTCCTTCTTGAAATTCTGTGCTCCTGGCTTGAAGTTAAGCATCCAGTTCTGGGTTACATTTCTGATCTATGGTTTACTCGTGTGAACTGTATTGTTTAAATTTGTGTGTTAAATTTAGTTATAATTGGAATCAAGTTAACAAATGGGGGGAAATACAGTTAAGGCAGGTCTTAACTGCATGTGAATGAAGCGGGAACATGGTTGGTGTAGCTCAGAGCCAGGCTTGCAGCACTGAACTCTTCAGCACCTTCTTCAGCTTTGCAAGGGCTGGTTTAATGGCCAGCAGCATTTTGGGGTAAAGCTGTTCAAAGTACAAAATGTTTGCTTGCAGGCCCGGATTTATCTTACTGTCAATTCTTTTAACTTTGTGCTCATGTTAAACCAGAGGCTTCTTGCTAGAGTAATGTTAAAAGCACTTCTTATGCATGAAGGTGAATGTGCCGCTGACAGTCACCCCTCCAGCTGGCCTGACGGTATGCAGCAGAGACACTGCTGGTTAGGTACAGCTTCCAGCAAAATGCTGCCACTTAGTCATGCTCAAAGTTACTGAATGTGAAAAGATACCTGAAGAACTCAATTTCTTCTGTCTACAAATTGGATTTTATAGTCCCAAGACTGAAATACTTCCCCACAGTAAGAATAAAAGGCATTTGTGAGAGGAATTGCTGTTGGATCACACATTCTAAACTGATGCTATTTATTCTACTTCATGAACTGTTTTTTGGGAGAGGAAGAATGTACGTGCATATATTTAGATAATCATGTATCATTTAAGACACATTTATATATGTATATACATAAGTATGATGTTAGGTTTTGTTGTCTATGTTGCTTTTTCCATGCATGTGGCCTACAGAAGGGCCTCTACGGACACAGAATTTGCTTCACCAGTATCTTGCTTCAGACATTAAGTGTGATCTCTTATAAAAGAATTTACTACACTGCCTGGTAGGCAGGAAGGCTGAAGGAGGAATGCCCATGTGCAGCACCAGGCACGTGATAGCAGAGTGGGGAATTTCTTCTCAGCCTTTGTGGTGATAAGTCCACCTAGTCCAGGGAGCCTGATCCCTGGAGGACAGAAGAAGAACTAAGGGATATATTTACAGGCATTTAGGGAATTTTCATCACTTTTGCTTCTTTTAGAAAAACAGTTGATAGCAAGTATGTTTGGTGTTGTGAACCATTGTGAAAACACGAAAACTCAAGAATTTACTATCTAGTCATTAGAGACTTTTTTCAGAAGGGAAGAAAAGTTAAATGTAAGAATATATGCACAAAGGATGTGCTATGGGGAAAGACACAGCTGATTATTTTACAGTGCTTGAAGCACTAGAATTTGGGAAATGTACTATAGCTGAGATAGAGCCAGCATTTCTGGTTTGGGAGAGTGTTGATGTGTCCGTTTGGCTCAGTCTGGTAGCTTCTCTGGCAGAGATATGCCACTGTCAACTGAACATCCTGTGTGACGGATATGGGGGAAAACCAGGTGTGGAGGCTCTGAGCAGCTTTGGAAATAGCTGCTGGGTGTGAGGCAAAAGCTGTTCAGGTTGCATCTGTTTGAATCATCAGTGTGCAAGCAAGACTGAAGATGCCAGATATCTGTGAGTTCCACCTTTTAATGCAGAACGGGAGAAGCTGAAGGTGTGTGTTAACAAAGCCAGCTGTGGCATGTGAGGGTTGTTTCTGGGACTGTTTATTCTTTACAACTCCTTGACAAGGGCTTGGAGTAAGGTGGAGGTTGGCCTTTTCTCCCAGGTAACAGTGATAGGACAAGAGGTAATGGCCACAAATTGCACCAGGGGAGGTTCAGATTGGATATTAGGAAAAAGCTCTGACACTGGAGATGCATGGGAACAGGCTGCCCAGGGAGGTGGTGGAGTCACCATTCCTGGAGGTGTTCAAGAACCGTCTAGAGCTCTGGTGGGTTAGCTGGTAACCAGAACAAAGCGCAAATGTATTCAAACAGAAAGCAGCTTTGGCCTTAATCCATAGGTGTGAGAAGTTGCATGCCTGTTCATGAACGAAAGTTATCTGAAAGTCAGTAACACATTCCTTGTGCTTGCCCAAATGAACTGGAAAATACTTTAGATTAACAAATGCCTGAGATGCAGGTTGAATATAAACAGAGAAGAGACTTAATGTTACAAATCTACTCTGTGAAGCATCTAACAATTGCTATGGGGCAAAATTTGCACCTGAAGCAGATACCTACCTGTTCTGTGACAACTTACCTTATTTTGAGGATGCAGCATGGGCAGTGAGCAGGGCTGCAGCTCTGGAGCAGGTCTTTCAGGAGGTAAATGTGGCTTCTATTGCCAGGATGTGCTGGGGAGCTATTGTGTGTCCTGGGGTTTCTTCTGAAGCTGGTTCAGCAATGACCCCAATTCTATTAAGAAGGAATAGCCAAAGAGCATGGGAAGTCAGTCGTGCATTGATGAGCTCATGCTGTGTGCAGGCTCTTGATGTAGATGATCCAGCCTTCTCCTGATGGAACTTGTTGGAGGTTTTATCCCTGCTCTTCTCTGTGCCAGAGTCATTCCTGTGAGGGGCCTCCCTGTTGAAGGGCTGCTCCTCGGGCTGTACTGAGGGGCTGGGGCACAGCCTTTCACAAAGAAGATTGATTCAGATGTTCTGTTTTAGCCTTGTTAAAATTGTTAACGTTTTTGCTTTTCAACACTCACAGTCCTAACTAGACAACACGAAAGATTTAAATGCAATGCAAACACCAAAGGAAAGAAATAGAGCAGACACCACAGGGGTTAAGCATGCGCTTGCTGGGAAGAGAAGGAATGGTAACAGGTAGCAGCCAAATGTGAAATGACTGCTTTTGGCCTGCAGCACTTTGGCACCAGGGAATTTAAAAGGCAAGATGGAAAGGCTGCTGCTAAATAGTTGCAGCAACAAGACAATCTTGAGTAGGGCCATGGGCACGGTCTGCACCAGTAACCCTGTCAGTTTAAGGATTTCTATTTCATACTGTTCCTGGTTAACACGTTGCTCCATATGCCAGAGGTGGTTGTCACTGGGACTTTTCTTAGCAATGCTGTGATGCTCCACAGTTGGTTTTGTGCCAGCTGTTCAGGCCCACTGTGGAAAACCAGTGTCTGTGTGCTACGCCAACCCAAAAAAGGCTCATCTCAGTAGAGAAGCAAGCCACCTTTTGAGCAGCTTTTGCTTCCAAGGCTGCTGAAACTGGAGAAAAATGCACTGTGAATAAAAGGTATTATTGTATCAAGGCCCATGCTTGCATGTCCAAACAATGAGCACCTACAAAAAGTAATCCTGTCCCAGCGCTGCAAAGACTTGCCATCCCACCAGAGCAAGGGAAGAGCAACAGTGAACAGTGGCTGACATATTTTCATAATTACCAGAAAAGGATTGGAGTAATAATGAGAATAATTAACCTATGAAAAAACATCCAGAAGGCAATTAAGAGTGCTGCAGTCCTGCATGAGTCACTGCCTGTGGCAATGGTCACTGTTTGGATATGTGTTTGTGTGGTGCCCACCTTCCTGTGTAACTAAGGCTTCCCAGTACTGCTGTAGGAATAACACCAGTGGTACTGATAATAGCAGCTTTGGAACTCAGAGATAAATAGATTGTCTCCCAGTCTAGTTTTCTGTGGCATTAAAACCACAAATCTCTATTGGCCTGGCTTTATTTTGTGGTCAGCAATTAAAATTAGCATTAAGTGAATGTTAAATGTTATTAAACTCATTATGCAAGTGGTGAAGTGTCATTTCTCCTTGAGCTAATTGAGAGAGGATGCTTTGGGACTCTTTTGTTGTTGCACTGAGGGAACCTAATAGCGCATATGACTTCATGTCCTTCAGCAGTGTGGAAGGGCTTTGGACATCATCAATAGAGCCTCTCTAAGAAGCATGGCACAAAGACAGGGTGCCCATCATCAGCCCTTATGCTGAGTTCTTCCACCAGTGCTTGCCTGAAGCCAGCTGAGGTCCTTCAGGAAACCATGATGACAAATCTGAAATTTCTGGTTTTGACACTGCTGTGCCCCCCTGCTGGCTCCATGGGCTGGGAACCAAATGCATGGAGCAGGCAGAAGCAGTGCCCTGCTCTGGCTGCGCTGGATCATCACCAGGACAAGGACCAGACCTGACACTCAAAAAGGCACCTTAAAAGGCACAATATTCACCAGAATCGAGCAGCAAACAAGGATGCAGGATGCCAGATCCTGGCCATGCCCGTTTCACACAGCAGCCAACGCCACCAGGCTTCTCCCTTCCACGCATTCCCTTAGTGAATTCCACTTCTAATATCAATAACGTGGCCGGCAAGATGTTCTTGAATTAATTTCCTTCTTTCACTTGCCTCTTGAGGGTTTAACATACCTGAGGGGCCTTTGTCCCATTAAATTGTCCTCATAACACTTTCTACTCCTTAACCCCAGATGTATAAAAATTGCACTTTCCATTTGTTCAACTGGACTGTTTCTGTCTCATAAATTAAAAAAAAAAAAAAAAAAAGACATTTTCTTCCCTCCGCAGTGTAGAAATCCTCCCAGCAATTCCAGTCATTCAGCACTGAAAAGAAAAGCTAGGGTAAATGTGCAGCAATATTGAACTGCAGAGGACTAAGAATCAGCTTGCTGAAGCTGACAAGAAAGACAACGTAGAAGCTCACGTTCTGCTTATCTGGAAATGTCAGTGCTTGATAGGAATCACTCTGAGTACTTGAAGCTGGTTCCATTTTACAGAAACTTACATTAGCAACCCACACAGCACAAGGCTGAACGAAGCAAATGGCTGCTTTCCTCCTAAGCTTTCCAGCCTAATTTGTGGAGAAGATGCTTTGCTCCCTCAGGAGGTCAGACAGCATATTTTCCAAGGAAACTCTAGGAATATGGAAAAAAATGCATCTGAGAAATCCTTTTGCAGTGCCAGTACTTTAACTGCATTCTCGCATATGTAGGCTGTTGGCTTTCCTATGGAGAGGAAAGCAGTTAATCTGCAGATGAGATCTCCAAAGAATGAAGACTTTTCTACATTATGACACAGCTGCATTTGAATGAATTCCAAATTAAATTTCAAATAATCTATTTTGAATGTATCATTAAGCTAGGAATTGCCTAGATATGATTAATAAATGGCGATACTTAATAAAAAGGAAGGATTTCCCAGAAGGAACATTAACTGTACTCCTTTTCCTTACAGTTTCTTAGCTAATAACACTGCTGTCTGTATTACCTACAACATATCTGTGTAAGATCTTAATATTCTTCTTAAGAAAAGCAAATGCAGTGCTGGATGTTATGCCCATTTTACTGTTCGCCCTCAATTTTGGAGAAAAAATAATCAAAGCAAACTTTCACATTCTGTAAATGGTATAATCCATCATCCTACTCATACACTGCATGTGTGGTTGCTGTCGTGCATGCTGATTTAAGACACTGATCCATCATTTCTTACTTCCCAGCCTGGCAAGTGGCCTGGACTGAACTCTTTGCCCACATTCTGGGAAGGCACCCATCAGACCAAACTGCTCTGTGCTCACCTTTGAGCTCAGAACACATCTTTCTGAGCAAAAAGAATGTCTTCAATCTATGGTCTGAACAAAGCAGCTTGCACGAGAATGTGAGAAGCAATGACTATCTCAAACTATGCAAAAAATTTAAAAAACAAGTTCTATGAAGAATGGAGCAAACACGGCTGGACAGGGCTCTGAGGAACCTGATCTAGCTGTATGTGTCCCTGTTCACTGGAGGGGAGTTGGACTAGAGTACTTTCAAAGGTCCCTTCCAATTCAAATGGTTCTGTGATTCTGTGATACGCCTGAAATTTCCCGAGACTTCAGTCAGTGGTCAGCAGACTGAAAACAGTGGCTAAATTTCAGCAGATCTGACAGATGGTTTGTTTATGCCCTAGGTGAGGCACTTCAAACTTTTTGTCATGGCCTGGATGCTTGGTACATTATTTCAGACTGAACCTGCTCCTTCTACATGCAGAGAGTTAGATCCTTAGCAGCCACCAAATTGGTAACTGATGGAGGTCTTTAATTAATCACCTTCCATCAAAAATCACCTTCCATCAAATGCAGTGTTCTCCTTACATCGGTGTCTGGTATCATGGGCTTGGTGCAGACCACTGAAGTGGTCTGCAGGATGTGCTGATGTGTTCACACAAGGATTGCTTCAATGCTGTCTTATCATCTCAGCATTTCACATTAATCCTTCTCATTAGCAGTCCTTCTGAATGAATGTGGGAGTTTGGGAAAGCTGTGTGTGTGTGGGAATGTTTTATTGTCCAGGGCAGGCACTGGCAAGAGTCCTTGCTGGCTGCACCTGTAGTGTCCCAAATGAACTCTGTAGGTGTGCATGTAACAATACATAGATTTTGTGCATGCAGTGATGTTCAGATTTGGAGGACTGAAGACAATTATTGTCTTCTTATGGTGGGCCTTGCTTTTGTATGTCTCTAATAGGAGCTTGCCTTTTAAGATATGATCAGTGTGATTCATTTCTCTAATCTGTAGAAAAGGAAATTCTGTTATTTCTTATTTTGGTCATTCATCAGATCCTGGCATCCTCAGTATCTCTTATGGAAACACCGTCTTAAAACGTTAGGCAAAATGAGTTAATCTAATCTAATAAATTTGGCATAGGCCATTCATTTGAAGCAGATCCTAAAACACTACTGTTTTACCATATAAGTCTCCAGTTTTTGCAACATGATTATAAAATTGAGAACTAGCAATGACCTCCTAAAGCACATCAGCATGCAAAGTAATGAGGCCTAACAGCTCTGAGTAACAGAAACAGCTGCCCTTCTGTCTCTCTTTCCTGATGCACCAGAGCTTGATGCTACATTTTCACCCAGCAGCAGCTACCCACTCTTGCTGGGGTGGTGTATTTCAACCACAGGGCAACGCAGGGACACTCCATTCCAGTCTTCCCTTTGCAGCTAATGCCAGCACAGAGCAGAATTACTGTGTTTTCCATCTGGGAGGACTAGTTGGTGGAGAGAGTCAGGCTGAGCAGGACCAAGAAGATCGCAACACCATCCTGAGGCCAGCAGAAGCAGTCCATGTCCATACCTACAGCCACGTTTTGGGGATGAAGGCTTGGTGTCAAAGAGCTGTCATCAGGCTTCTTGTTGGGTTCAGGGCTGCTGAATCCCCTCATTAATGTCTTCAGCATTTGAAGAGGAGGGAAATGATCACCAAAGAGGGATACTGAAGATTTGCCCAGGGCAGTGATACATCCTATGGAGGCATCTGTACCAACGGTTTCTCTTCAGACATGAAAAAAATTGCCTGGTTCTGGTGCTGGCTTTTTCAGAGGCAAGAACAAGCACAATAAGCATAAATGCTTGCAGCCTTTTAGCAAAACTGTTCAGTTTTGATATCTAAATTTTAGTTTTGATATCCTAAAACTTCCAAAACACAGCACTGGAAATTGCTCTCTAAACTTTGTGATTCTATGGGTTGTGATTTCTCTTTTCAGCAGATCTGAGAAACTGTTATACCACTTCAGTGGGAATTGTTATTCTACTTCCTTAGAAGAAATTTGTCTCCAGTAGCTGCAGAAAGCCAGGCAGTGCTCACCTCTTGGATGGAAACGTCCAGACATTTTATCAGCGCGTCTGAGACAGAAAGGCTGTTGCTTAGACCACAAACATTTGTCTCAGGGAAATGATATGAGGCTCTGTGGTGCTTCATCTGAGAAGCAGTAAGTGTTGCAGTTGGAGCAGTATGGGCTGAAGTGTCGGTCTTTACTGGCTAAGAACTACTCTCACTCTCCCAAACCATCTATCTGGTAACCTTTCACCCAACACTGTTAGCAGAGAGGATAGCAATCTACTGGGCAACTGTTTTGTGGATAACTGCTGCTCTCCTAATCTGCCTTATAAGGCAATTCAAACTCTGCCATCTACCATTAATATCCCATATGTTATTTTAGTGATTTGTTACTCCTTGAAATAGATTGCAATAGATTGATGTAGAAATAACTTTTGTGATAACTGTACTGCCACTTTCTGAATTTGACATTTGGAAAGAAAAAATCAAGCTTCACACAAACTAAATCAGACTATAGTTCAGACTATGATGAGAAGAAACTGAAATATGCATTTCCATTTAATTAGGGGCAAAAGGTAGGTTTACTTTGCCTGTGTTTTGTGTGAATATTCAGATGATACAAGGAGAAACGAACAAACACCTAGAAATATGGAATTATCCAGGTTTACATACTGTTCCTCACTTATAATTCCATTGCTAAAAGTCCTGTTATCCACTCAGAGAGGAAAACCAATAACCCATGGATAATCATGCATTATAAACTGCAAGAAAATGAGTTATTGTCATGAGCAGTTTGTTAGTCACACAGATTCTGTACTTCCCACTTTGTAAATATCTTGTAATAAACAAAAAGGCTTAGCAGGATTTTGAAAGGATTTGCTAAACAAGAGAGGCAACAGAAACTTCCTTAAGTAACTCAGAAGAAAGGGCTGAAAAGTTTGTACTCTTCAGAGGCTTACCTGAGTACGTGTAGTCTTGGAAGGGCTTCAGCCCTTGATCACTCCAATGAGTGTGAGATAAGGTACCCCTAGCCCACTGGGCAGGGATTTGGTGGTCTGAACCTCTTCAGCTGAATTAGCTGAATTCAGATCAGCTGACAGTCTCTAACAGCTGTTCCAGAACAGTATTTTACTATCACACTGTCCTCTATGTGTTAAGCAGGGATCAAAACGACTGCATTTCTTTTCCACTTAAGCCATCTTGTGGGCCCTCTTTCTGTAGCAAAAGTGTTACTTTTGGGAGAAAAGATATTTATCATGGTGTATGTTTCAGAAAACAGTAATGGAAACTGACGAGGATGGAAGCACTGTGGGACTGGACTCATTGCTACTTGATCACCAGTTTCTTCTCTACCTCTGTGGAATTAGTTGGCTTGTTTGGATGTGCTCCCTAGCAGACCAGCAGCCTACACATGCATAGAATGAGTGGGTCCCTGTGAATCGACTTTGAAGTGAAAGGAAGAATTTACAGATGCACTTCAGTGTGCGTCACAGCCAGCTGAGGCTTTGCTGTATATTTTCACAAGCAAAGAGCATTCAGGTGCTTCTAGGTTGAAAGGAACTTGGAGTGAGGTGGGAATTGGCCTTTTCTCCCAGGTAAATAGTGATAGTCAAGGAGTAATGGCCTTGAGTTGCGCCAGGGGAGGTTCAGATTGGATATTAGGAAAATGTTCTTCTCAGGGATAGTGGTGCTGCACAGGCTGCCCAGGGAGGCGGTGCAGTCACCATTCCTGGTGGTGTTCAAGAAACGTGTGGATGTGGCACTGAGGGCCACGATTAGTGGGCATGGTGGGGGTGGGCTGGTAGTTGGATTTGGTGATCTTAGAGGTCTTTTCCAACCTTAATGATTTTATGATAAGTTCTATCCTTACATTTTGGAAACATATGTGACACAACTAGGATGAACAACACCAGCTCCTCGCTGGCTACAAACACACTCTGCTCTGCCAACACCAGATCTCTGTCTCCTGAGAGGAGAAAACATGCAGGACAGGAGGCACCTATTGATGGTGACTTCCCACTAGTAAGTAGCAGAGGCCTGACAGCAGCCATAGAGCTCCAGAGGTGATAGAGGTGCTCTGAATGAATAAGCATGAGCAGGGAGAGTTTGGCTGTACAGTCAAAGCTGAGGCAGCAGAAAAAATTCTCCTGCACTACATCTGACACGTGCCAAACTCCAGTTTTGGCAGGCAGCGAGGGGTGTGTTCTCCAAAGGTTTATTCATTAAGTTTCCCTGTGGGCTTCTCTCTGGGCTGCCAAGCAGGTGGGTGGGGAGCTCTGACAGATTCCAGCCCCTTCCCATGGACAGCCTTCACCATTCATTGTTGGCAGCAAAGGGAAGGAGTAAAGTGCTCACCATGGCCCTATGTTAGCAGTGTGGGGTTAGTGCTTGGTGTGCAGTGCCTCAGTGGCACAGCCAGCGCCTGGGGAACTACCAGCCTTGGCTTAAGTATTGTATCAACATAAAAGCAAACAACTGTCATATTTTCTGTTTATTTTGCATTTCTTAGGGTCACTGCACAAATTTCTCAGCTTGGTGATGTCTGTGCTAAAGGTTCGGTGCAACTGTCCTCCTTTCTGTCCTCCCCCTTCACTTTTGTCTGCAATGCAGAAGCACCTGAGCAAGCTTAACAACATGATGGCAGCACCTTGCGCAATGCCTACCATGCTGGCCAGAAACGGAGCTTGGGGAAAATCCAGCCTCAGACCTTCACTTTGCTGGTGGGGAAATGGGCTCTGGTTGAGAGGAACACAGATCACAGGAGACAATGTACATCATCACACAAACATCACATAGCACCACCTGATTCTTTCTGTATCACACTGGGAGTTTCACATTCAGATTACAGGTAGAACAAGAAGTGTTTCATCCACCCTGAGATCTCCTTTGAGCTTCCAGGCTCCTCCCTCAGCATCTACTAGGAGTGGCAAGTCCTGAAATACGGAGGAGAGATTTTCTGTAGCTCTTGCATTACCAGTACAACAATGAGGTCTGTAGTGGCTGCACATCACACAGAAAGCACACGCATCAATTTAAAAGGATTATTTATGAGGCCAAGGCTTTGCTTTACGTTGAATCTGGAATAGCATCATTGTCTGCCCGGCCCTGCTTGCTGCCCACAGCTAAGAGCAGGCTCAGTTCTGTACCCTGGAAAGATTTGGCTTTCAATTCAATTTGTGACTTTATTAGAAAAACCAAGGCTCACAAATATTCCAGTTAAACTTGGGATGATTGCCCGGTGCGACAGCAAGACGCCAGTGCCCCAAGCTCACAGAGCACTCCATTAGGGTGTCCTGAGCAACACTGCACTGCGGAAACAGAGCACGCCAGCTGCATCCCTCTGCTATCAACCAGCCAGCAGCATAGCAAGTTAAATGTAACTCTCAGTTACAGAATCAGCACACGGATCAATATCACGGGTACGGAACAGAAATGGACAGCTGGTCCGTGCTGTTCAGTTCATCTTAAATTGTGATCAGTTTACAAAGTGCCAGACTTAAGCCACGTCAAACGACGACCTGTGGTGGGTGTGAGCGCCCTAATTCCCGAAAGGCATCGGAGGAGGACCACGGCAAACCGGCCGGCACACACACAGGCAATTGCTCGGCATTTTTTTAAAGCAGTGCTTGGCTTTGCTGCTAGCTGAAATAAATAGGCTTTGTGCAATTACGGCTCGTGGACTGCGTTCCTCAGGCTCGGGCCTTTTTAATTAATTCTGAAAGTCCCGCTGTATATCAATCCGGGATGCGTCTCTAATCTGCATCGCTCTTTTTATTTCTGCACGAATACTGTTAAGCCGGGGAACTGCTGCAGCCAGCGTCTCCGGCCGCGACCACCATCTCTCTCAGGGGAAACGCAGGGCGGGGCGCAGGAGCCGCGCAGACCCCACTGCCGTTGAGCGGTCCCACAGCGCCCCCTGCCGGCCAGCCGGCGCTCTGCGCTCCGCTGCCATGGCGGCCGCGGGGCTGACATTCGCCGCTGCGTGTCCGGGGCAGGCCGTGGCCGGAGCCCGCCGTGGGCCGCCAGATGGCTGCGGTACAAAGGGCACCAGCCTCGTGTTTGCATTACAAGTCACTGAACAAACGCATCGCAGCTGACACCGCGCCAGCTTTGGGTGCATGAGGCGTACCTGCCCTACCTGGTGTGCTGAGGTCTGTGCCAGGGGAGCCAGCCCTCGAGATCCGCTGCCCTATAAATTGCCCCTTTTATTTCTCCATTGCGGGAATGCTGCAGGTTTATAAAACATTTAAGAACCCGTGGTTAATGTTTCATCTGCTCAGGGATGTCCCGCGGGACCAAACTATTGTTTAATCTTCTACAAAATGAACCGTGATTTATACAACATTTTTGCAAAGCATTTTTCTTCTATTAGCCGTACCGTTGTGTGTCAGAAGCAGAAGGCAGATTTATCTACTGCTCGTGCTACCCACATCGTACATAATGCCGTGTGCATTCAGCAAAAAATACAGAAGTATTTTAAAATACTGTGCCTGCCAAGTGAGGACGTACAGATGGAAGGCTCTGTCTCCAAGGGGATTTGGATCTGGATCAACATCCAGCAGCCACAGCGGTTAGCGAAGCCTCGGCAGTACTAAAGGTCTGAGGCACTCGCTCCTCTGAAGGAGCTCAGTGTGCCCAAATGCCATGGAAACAACAGAATTTTGGGATGCCTTGTGCTTGGACATTCCCAGGTGGTTCAGGCTGGAGATCCCAAATGCGGGACACTAAAATCACCACCTTCTTTGGAAGCCTCGTTCAGAAAACTGACAGTCAGTATCACCAAATTCAAGCCTGCTGCATTTGTCAAAGTTTCAGAAAGGATTGCAGAGGTGGTGTGGCCTAGAAGCACGTGTACTGCTGCCTCTCACAGAACTCATCTCCCAAAAGTTACAGGAGGAAACCCTCTCTCTGCCCATCCTGCAAGTTCTGAGATCAGCATTCCTTCTGCACTGTGCCTCATGCTCACACATCCACAGCTCCAGCAGAGCCCCTGGCACCCTGCAGCCGTCAGAATCCCATCAGAAAAAGCCCCAGGACTGAGCCAGGCTGGCTCCACGCAATGCATGATAGGGAGAAATAGCAGGAAAAAACTGGGGTTCAGCTACCAGAGTCAGGGCAGTCTGCAAAGGGAAGGAGGGCGGTGATAAATCGTTTTATTTTGTCACTTCTCGAGGGACGTGTTAAAGAGGAAGTATGTTTATTATCCCCATTCAGAAATAACGATGTGACTCCGGGGCTGAGGTTGAAAGTGCATATAAATAATTTAGTGTGGAATATATTATAGGGATACAGCGTAATTATCAAAAGCAAAACAAAGAGATGAAGAAGAAGCCATTCCGGCATTTGCATTATACGTGATCAGAACTGTTTTTCTTTTTTTAAATTTATGTATTTTGTATTGTTTTTATTTGACAAACAAAAAGGAAGTATTTGGTTCACTCTTCTCTCTTGTCAGGCCTACCTGAGAAGCTTAGACTTTTCTGCACAGAGAAGACAAGTGGTGAGGAAAAAGAAACGATGCTGAGCTGAGAACTCTATTCTCTTGGATATTAAAATGTTAATTCTTTAAATATTAAGAAAAAAATCGCTCCAGCAATAAATCACTGTCTTACTTATGGTTTCTTTGGTCATCTAAATGACCCTTATGGCCAAACCACAATCTCAGCAGTGGAAGAATTGTGTGGAAACAACTCTCTAGTTTTACTGTAGGTATATAGGATACCTGTACTACTGGAAATGCTGAAGTTGTTACAAAAACACTTCTCAAAATGTCAGGAAGAAAACCCACATAAAGATGGTCTTCTTCCCCAAAGGTGAGGATGATCTTTCTTTGGATAACAACCATTAGGCATAAGGATACAAATGGTAAAGATACTCACTGGTATCACAAAGGTATTTTTAATTAGGACAGAAGGAAATGGGTGTACACACCTTCATGGGGTGAAAAGGAGGAGAAAAATGCTGGAGAGAAAATGATACATGACTTTTCCACTGAAATTTTCCCATATGGTCCTTGGGGGCCGGACACTGCTGGGACAGGATGGCCCTGACCCATAACCTATCTGCCAGAGCACCAGTAAGCCCTATAAGACAGCTGGCACAATACAGGCTCATGCAAACTCATCTGCTGGACAGCTTGTTAATAGAAAAGACACCAAGTCTTAGTTCAGTTGGCTAAAATACATATTTAAAAAAAAAAAAAGTGTAATTAGACTGTATTATTCATGGCAGAAAGTACAAAGTAAACAGAAGTTCAAGATCTAAATTTAGTCCTTCTTTCTATTTATGCAGTTCCACTAATTCCATCTGCCATAGAAGAGCTGTGTTTGGTCCTGAGAGGAAAAAAATGTTTTCCATAGATAATGTGCTCAAAGCATATTACAATATCTCTACAGATAACAGTGGGAAAAAAAAGAAAAAAAAAAAGGAATTTGGACCTGAGTAAAAGGTACAGTGATGAGAAGAAATCTCATTGTGAGCAAAAATCTTTCTACTTGGTTACCACGCAATCTAATCCTGACAGTGCACCCGACTTGAAAAATGACATCCCCATCTCCAAGAATTGAAAGGTGGCAGAAAAAGCAGGCACTCTGTGCTTTGGTCTAAAGCAATTATGAGCTCCTCACAAGCTCGAAGACAAGAATTGATTTTCATTTCTAGATTATCAAGACATGGGGGCAAGCAGGTCAGGAAATCTGCCCCTGTCTTGACCTTGTGAATTGGATTGTTCTCAAATCTGTTCAATATTGAAAAGAATTGGTTGGGTGGGAGGGGAAAAGAGCAGGAAGGGAGACAAAATCCTCTGGCATATTCTGTGCCCAGCGATATCTAAGAGTCTTTCCTTATTTCACTTTCTGATCTTCATTATCCAACCTATAGCCAAATGTGTTTTATTGAAGGACGGCCCAGTGCCCATAAATGGACAAATCTGATAGAGGTGACTGAAGCTGCAGACTGCTGAAACTGGGAGGCATAAAAACAAGCATAATCCAGCTTGGTAGGAGATATAGATTTCTTTTTAGATCATTCCTGTGCGATGCGTTGGAGTTTTTCCCACCACCCACTTGACCTGATTTTTTTGTCGTCGCAGTAATTCAAGATCTCAAAAGACTGCAAACGTGCACTGTTGCTTGGATTCCATGGAGCCGTTGCCCTGTACTGTGGTGTCAGACACATGTAACTATGCCTTAAACTGAAATACAGTGAAATCCTTCAAATCCAAGGGTACAGCGACCGTATCACTACTCGGATTACCTAAAATAGAATTACTGTAACATTGTCAGAGTGTATTCTTAATTCTCACTCAATTTCAAACCATTGTTCTTTTTTCTTTTAAAGTAAGTTTTATGTTTTAGATAAATCCATGCTTTTTTTTTTTTCCCACTAGGGAAGTGTATTTTGGCTACAGTGAGTAACACAAAAGTTAAACAATAACTTCAAGGAGTAGCTATGAAAAAAATATACTCCTCTTCAAGGAACTGGAAGCAGCAGGAGGTCAGTATTAGCCCAAACACTAACCCAGCCATTCAGATTAATCAGTTCCGGAGAAGCGGAGTCCCCCTCTATAAACTGTACAATGTGTATACAGTCAGCCACTGCTGAAATATTGCCACTTCTGGCAGAAATGCCACAGCTGCTTAACAGCCCACATCGACACAAGCCCTCAGAGGAGAGAACATGGAGAAGACAACCAACCTCCAGCCGACAGTAACTGCAGGGCTGCTGTGACAAAATGGAACTGGTCGGTGTGAATTGCGTTGCCACAGACAGTCGACTTCCCAGCCGTCAGGAAAACTGTGTATTTTCATCCTATGTAAAAAAGGAGGATGGAAAGAAGTAGGCAAACCACGTATGCCTTTCAGCCCTCCTGGGGCAATGAGGCATCAAGGAACACCTGTAGACATGATGCTTTCTCAAAGAATCCAGCCAGCTGATACTTTACCTTGCCCAGCATTTTCACTCCAGCTTGAAACTGACACGGATCCATGAAGGATCAACAGAAGGCCACTTTCCCTTTGTCCTGATGCATTACTGCCCTAAGTCAAGCAAAGATTTGACATGAAAATATCTGAAATGTCCCAAACCAGATCCCTGCTCCTGCTAAACTTTGCCATCCTCCTGGTGTAAAAAGCTGAAGTGAGACCACTTACAAACAGACCACATCCAAAATAACAGATGAACATGTAAGTGTGATCCTGAATTTGCAATCATTATGTCTAGTTTGTAGGACTCTAAACCAGGAACTGCAGGCACAATGGCTCTGCATACATAAATGCTATAAAATTAGAGCAGACAGCTGGCAAATCATTAATTAACAACAGCAATGGTTTCAAACTAGAGCTCTGGGGACTCCACAGGAAATAGGAAGTACCCTGGTCCTGCTTTCAGTTATGCCTGTGACCTGGTTTCTTCCCCATAAATAATAGTGAAAACGCAACCTATGTGTGAGCCACATTGCCACACAAGCCCCCAGCAGCAGCCCGTAGGATAACACAACTGAATGCGACTCAGCACAGAGAGCTGTCTCTAAGTATGCTCCAACCTCAGGCAGCTGCAGAAGGCACTCTACAATCCTATGCATGCAATGGCAGATATTTAAAGTAATCACAAAGACCATTAGAAAGAATTCAGTTGTTCTTCTTATTTTAAAATATTAAATTTTGTTTCCATGACATTGTTCCCTACTTTTTACATATTAGATGATTCATGTTGTTTCTTGGATTGTCCCCAGGAGTATCACACAAATGGAAGTGCACATAAATGCTAAGCTCGTATGTAAATGAGAAATAATCTCAAGATTTATCTATGAACTCCAGCTTCTTTTAGCAAATTAATTCATTGACAGCAGAAGGGTTACTGTCTCTCTGCAGAACATATGAGGGAAAATGTTGGTTCACAGCAGATTTATTTCCACAATAGACCTAACAGGTCTGATAATTAATATAGTTCATCATGTTGTTCTCGAGTTCATGCCAAGGATTGGATTCCCCGTTAGCACAAAATATATCTGCAGGGAAAAGACAAGAAGAGCAATTTAAAATGCGTGATATTTACTCCTGAGGATGAACACTTCTGTAGCAGCATCTCCATATTCACAAGATGGAAGCGATAAACTAGAAATTATGCACTAGTGAAGCTCAGGGGAACAGGCAAAGAGCAGCTATGTTATGGCAAAGGAGAGAGTGGATGACCTCAAACGCGCACTTTATGCCATCCTTTCTGCCCATCCAGCCCTCACTGCTCTGGATGGACAGTAGCATGGGTCTCTACCTTCAAGGAGCCATCCTATGGGCTGCTGGCAGAGCTGTGGCATGGGTTTGCACACAGAGAAAAGCCAAAAGCTTTGGGCTGCCCAGGACTAGGAAGAGGCTGCCCTGTGGGCACCACCAAGCTGCCCCTCTCCCATGTCTGAGGGTCCCTGTATTCCTTTGTGGTTAGCAAATGGCAAATCTGAGTCTTCCTGCCTCCATGGGAAGCACCTGCCCTTGGCATTCCCCATCCGATGGGCAGCAGCTCCCTTGTGCCCTCACAGTCATCACACAAGTGCTTGGGCTGGCAGAGGAGAATGGGGTTTTGCCTTTCCTGTTATTTCTTCTGTTAGTATTGAACAGGATTCCTGATAGTCAACAAACAAACAAAAAAAAACCAAACCCACATATTTTTGCTTACTGAAGATGCTGACTGACTAAAATACATTGCTAAAATATTTACATAACTCTCTGTTTAAACATTAGATGTGGCCTGTGGCCAAGAAATGTAAAGCCATCCATCTCCTGTTTGGAGGGAGCAGTAACCTGAGCTTAATGCAGTTCATGTACTGCCAAGATCCCATCCATTGCTATCACTTCCCCTACTCCCCTTCCTTCTTGTTTGTTGTGTTTTGTTGCCATGTGGTTTAGGGGAAGGATTGAAGCAGTACTCAGGAGCTGTATTTCAGCGTTGTCACAGTTCCCCAGTCTTCCTGCAGCAGATTAAAGAATTATTTTGATGCCCTGCTTTCCCTGCCCTGGTGAGCAATAAAACTGCTGCTCCCATGGGTGAAAGCAGCCTCTGGAAGTTGGGCAGGATTCAAGAGGCAGCTCCTGATGCCATGTGAATTACATCTTGTGTGACAAGAGTTTTGAGCATCCTGACCTTCTGATTACATGGCCAATTACTCTTGGTTTCTGTCCCAGGAATGGCCAGAACAGCATTCATATCCATAACCACAAAATATTTGCAAACTTACAAGCATATTGGTCATTTTTCAGAAGGTTAAGGTAAAGTGCATTAAGCAAGTTTCCATTACTCCAGAGGGTTTGAAGTGAACAGTAAGGATGCACACGTGAAAGACATAACCTTGAGTGGGTAATTCAGAGAATTGTGTGTGGCTGTGTGTGGAAATACAGTTAAAACTACATAAAGTGAATAAATTGCTGAGCCTGCTTTGGGATACTCTGCACTCACACCACTGAATTGCAACAGAATTCCAATTAAATAAAAATATTGAAGGTGAAGTCTGCAGAGTTTCAGAAGCTCAAACCACAGTGTGGGAAAAAATCAAAGTGAGAAGGGAATTGCAAGGGTCTGAATCTGTTCAGTGATTTAAACAGCAAGTTATTGTGCCACTGTTAATACTCAAAAGGAAAAAAACCTACAGTCAAACACTGGGCAGTTACAGCAGTGTGTTTTCATGGGCTCTTTTCCCTTCTGTGTCCACTTAGCACACTTCTCTGTTTTATTTCAAAGACTTCAGATTGTGCTTGTTGCAGAGAAATCCAATTTTGATGCACCTGTGAAATTATCCCTGCTATTTCTGCTTTACCTGGTAAATGCTTTTTTCCCCTGCACCGTGGAACTCTGCCTCTGTGCATCTCTTGCCCACCCTTTCTGACTGTGATTCTGTAGCAGTCTCTCAGTGCAGACTCCTCTGTTTCCAAAGAATGTTTTGTATTTCTAAAGAGTTTTCAGCAGTGACTCTTGGAGCATTACAGACAAGACTCTCACCCCGTTCCTGGGCTATGACTTAACCTATTTGCAGACCTGAGGCAAGGGCACACACCTGCTGCATCCCCGGGGCTGGAACGGAAACCGGGAGTTAAATTTTGCTGCTGTCCTCATCGCTGGGCAGCATATCCCAGAGGTAAAGCATTCCTGTAGCTCTGTAGCAATAAGCAGCAGAGCTCCGATCTCTCTGGGCAGTTCTCTGTTCTCCCCTTCCTCGCTGTGAGCAGCAACTTATATGACACGCCAGAATGAAATCAGTAAAGATGGAAAGAAAAGATGTATCTCTAACATACGTGGGGCAGACATCACCTGCAAAATGTTGTGTCTTCGAGCAGTTGTACAAACCGTGCTAATAGTAACACGGGGAGAACAAACACATGGTGAACACAAACCAAAACCAAACAACAAAAAACCCACAACGAATAAAAGACAACGAAAGCAGCAGCAGCACCCCCCACAGCAAAGAGCTCCCGTCCATTCCGTGCTTATTCACTCTTTGGCAATTACGTGAAATCTTACATGATCTCAGTGGTCGTTTCCAATATTAATTATTCTGCGATTCTGTTAAAATATTGTGTGTAATTTCTCTGTGTAATCCAATGTGTCGGAGTTGCTGAAAGAACTCCCATTTGCATCTGTTGGGATCTTTACATTTATTGGGAACGGATGCTGAATGAAGCAGGGAATATGACGATCTTGCTAAAAGAAAACATATAAAAGCACAGGCAATCAGAAAAGCAACCTGTACATTCCAGTGCTCTTCTTCAGCCAGCTGTCAGTCCCAGCTGACTCAAGCGACAACAAATAACGCCAAATCAATCAACTAAGGAGCTAAAAGTACAAATTTTCGTTGTTGCGACAGCCCCGTGGGGCTCCTATGGCACAGTGACACCGGCACGGCACAGTGACACCGGCACGGCACAGTGATACCGGCACGGCACATTGACACCGGCAAGGCACAGCGGAGGGCGATGCCTGCGGAAAAGGCGTTCAGAAAGGATGCGGAGCGGCCCCACGGACGGGCACGAAAGCCACTTCTTCGCGTGCTTTCGTTATTGATCTGCGAGTTGAAAATCAGCGCTCTGAGAGTTCCCTTCGATTGCCCGCAGCGAGATTCTGTTACCGCAGACACTTCAGGGGAAGCTCTCGGGTAACCACAAGGCTCGGATCACCCCATCGCCTCCTCAAAAAGCTCAAAAAAAGCCCTCAAAAAGCCCCGATCCGCCCGCAGCGAGCGGTCCAGGGGCAGCGTTGACGGCTTCAGGAGGGCGTCGTCTCCTCAGGCGGAGACCCCTCCTCCCCGCTTCCCTTCTCCCTCCTCCCTCCTCCCACCCCCCACCTCCGGGTGCGGCCCTCAGACCCCGCCTGGCGCCCCTCCTCCCGCCCGCCCCGCTTGTCGCCACGCCTCGCACTGCGTCACACCGCCCCGCCCGGCCACGGGGTGGAGCCGCCCTCACCGCCGGCCAATAGCGGCCCGTCCCCGCCCAGCCGCCTGGAGGCGGTGCCGCCCGCCCAATGGGCTGCGAGGAAACCCGCAACGCCCTCGATTGCGTTTGCATGCCGCGCTGCCATTGGCTGCGTGACGCACGAGGAGGTGTTCCGTTGGGAGGTGGGGAGGGCGGGGGGCGTGCTCAGCCGCAACCCGAGACGGCGGCCGCGCTCATTGGAGCAGCGTCACTCTCGGGGAGGAGCCATTCAAATTTACAGCCGGTCCCGCCTCCCCGCCCCGCGCGGCCCCTCGGAGGCGGGGCGGCGATTTGCATAGAGGTGGAGCGTTCATTTGCATAGAGGCCGCGTTATTTGGGTATGCATGAGAGGCGCGGTCAGGCACCTCCCCGCCCCGCCCGGCTCGCAGCCTCCCGCCGGCTCCTGGGGCGCTTCCGTCGCTCTGTCGGCGCCGGTGTGTGGTCCGCCCGCCCGCCGCCACCCGGCCCTGCCCAACCGCCCTCCCAGCGCCGGGACAGGGCCAGCTGGCAGCCATTAGCGACCCCGTTCCCTCTCGCTGATCTCTATAATCTTATTAGTTTAATGGGTCACGCAGCTCGGGGCCTATTTCCTATGGATCAAAGGAAAGCAAACAGGGATATCCCCCCGGGCTTCCTCCGCCGCCCGCGGGGCTCCCCCCGCTTTGCTCGGCCCCGGCCCCGGCCCCGGCCACTGCACTGAGCAACGGGACGGCTCCCTACCGCGGGGCGCGGAGCCCGGAGCCCCCCGTCGGCACCGCGCAGTGCGTGTGGTACCCACGCGTACAGCCCCGCGCTGCCAAAGAGCCGTCAGAGGGGGGAAAGCTCGGATTTCGGGTGGCTTTTGCTATAGGTTCCGCAGCAAACCCACTCTTTCCCGCGATGCCTTTTGGCTCGCGAAGCATTTAAGCCATTATGGATCCTGCTTGTTGAGCTATTGGAGGCGATAAACTGTTCTCTCCGCTCGGCAACCAAAGCCCGGTACACGTCTGCAAGCAGCGCCCCGTGCCGCTGCCTCAGTACCACCTTCAGCCCCGCGCGCTGAAACTCGGGTGCCGAGCGCAGCTTTTTGCCCGCACACCGCACGCAAACATCGGGAGCCGCAGCCTGCTGGAGAGATCAGTGCCTCGGCCCGTAACGACCCGTCTCGGTTGGGCGTATGGCAGTCCGTGCTGGACGTGTGCCCGCAGGGTTGTGGGCACACGTGTGGGTGCGCACTGGCATCTAATATGGTGTTTTTCCTCCCTCCCCTCCAACGTTTTCTACCTCTTTTCTAGCGTTACAGCAATATGCGTCATGCTGATCATTATAAAAATATTGTTTAGAAAAACAGCAACTGTTATGAATGTAAATACCCACTTAAGGGCCACTTAGGAGGCGGCAGACATCGCGGAGCTCTCCCTGACCGCACGCAGACTCCCCGTGTGCTTTTTACCGTATTTTCTCCTGGAAACAGATGTGTGCTTTATTTCAGCCAAGGTTCCTGCACACCCCACCTACCCCCCCCAGCCCCCTTAACCTGCTAATTCCCCGACTTTATTCGTGCCATAGACAATAAAGCCATAAAACTGCCTGCAGAAATTTGTTTGCCGTAACGACGTGTTAGCTGAGCCCCGGCTTGCAGGGCTCTGACACTCGCCCAGATCAAAGCGCCCCGTACAAACCCCGCACGGCGGCCCCCCGGCCCCGCTCCCCACCCCCGTGTTTCGGGGCGGTGTCTCCCCGTCCCGCGCGGTTTCGCGGCCCCGCGCCTAATTGCCCGGCATTAGTTTTACGGCCAGATCCCGGCTCCTGAAAAGCAGACTGAAATGACGTGTTACAGAAGCGATACCATAAAGCGGCAGAGAACACAATCCCTCCCCAAACACGTTTATGGGCTCGGGCTGCAAAGATCACAGGCTCCGGGTTTTCCCTTCGGTGTAAAGGCTGTCCCGGCACGGGAAGTCATTTGATAAGCCTTAAGCCCTACTTCATAACCTTTACAGCTTGATGGAGCTTTCCAAATCTTTAGCACGCCGTAACCTTTCCCAGACAGATCGCCAGATAGCATTTCGGTGTTGGGTTTACTTAACGCGAGGAAGTGAATTTTCACGGTGCCCGCGCCGCCGCCCCCCCTCCTTCCCCGTCCCCCCCCCCCCGAGGGGACGGATGGCTGGATGGCTGGCTGGCTGGATGAATGGATGGGTGGATGGCGGTGATTTATGACATCACCGCGCGGCTCGGACCAGCCAGCCGCCTCCGATTGGCTCGGCTGGAGGGGGGGGTGATTGGGGGGCTGTGATTTATCGCCGCGTTCGAAGGGTAGGAAGGGAGGTGAACTGTCCGTCCGTTCGAAGTTCACGGTTTATTCTCCTCACGGTACGCAGCACGGATCAAAGGCTGCGGACGCCCTCTCGTGTTTGCTTTATTTGCAAAAGAAGGGAAAATGTAGAGAGAATGAGGTCTAAGGGGCAATTACAGCACCCGGCGGGAGGCTCCTCGTGACGGAACGGCTCCGCCCTGTGACATCACCGGAGTGCTACCGGGTTCTGCGAGGAGGAGGCTGGGACAGTCTTTATTTTTTAAATAAAAAAAAACAAAACCACCAAGCA
>NW_024966709.1:29649-35856 GCF_019238085.1 Lagopus leucura
CCCGCCGTCCCGCCCCGCCGCTCTTCCGATCCGTCACGCGCCTCGCCACGTCACGGCTGCGAACCCCCGCCGACTCCCTCCCTGCGGCCAGATAGCGGGAGCGAACTGCCCCGGAGGGCGCGCTGTAGCGCTCCGGCACCGGGCAGCCTCCAGTCCCGCCGCAACGTTTCCCGCCGGCGCGTAAATCGCCGATCGACGCTCCACGGCCCGCGCGCTGATTGGTGTTCGCCGCCGTGACGTGGCGAGGCGCGTGACGACGGCTCGGGGCCTGCAAAGGGGCGGCCCCGCAGAGCGGACAGGTGCCATAGTGATCGGCTGCGGCTTGCCGCCCCTCCGCGACTGCGGCCCGCAGCAGTCCTCCGTCTCGGAGGAGCGGTTCCCATGTACTCCCTCTGATCGCGAGTCCCGCACACACACGCACACACGCGAGCATCCCGCCTCCGGGTCGCTCTGCCTTTCCGCCCGGCAGAGGCAATGACGTAGCGCTGACACGAACGCACAGCGGTGCCGCGCTGTGACGTGCAGGTCTGCGCGCCAGCGCGCTCCGCTCCCACGGCGGCGCGCCCGGCATGCAAATCACCGCTGATTGACACTACAGCAGGCAGCCAATGGCGTGGCGCTCGGAGAGCTATTGGCCGGCAGGCTTCTGACGTCCGGAGTGACGCGTGCGATCACGCCATCCAATCCTAGGCGTGCATGCAAATGAGGGAGGTTAGGGGGGGGGAAGGAGGCTGTGGCGGCGGGAGCCGCCCCGTGGCTGCGCGGGGCATTGCAGCGGCGCGGAGCGGGGCTTGGCTGTGCCCGAAAACGCAATTACACCTATATACACTTTATACACACACGGTCGTATACACAAGTGCACCTTAAGCGCGCAGTTTCGCATGTCATTTTACAAATCAAAAGGAAATAAATGCTCCAAATGGTGGTCACGCTCACCATCTCCTCCTCCTCCTCTCCCCAAGCCCCCGTCCTCTGGGTCCCAATGTTGGCACCCCAGGAGCACCTCCACACATCCTATCCCTCTCGCTTGCACGAGGTTTGTGTTTTTTCCCCACTGGGGATCCTTCCGTTTCTGAGGTCTCTTGGAGCAGATGGACACTTGGGAGCTTAGTATACACAGTCTGCAGTTTGAAGCACTTTTATCTGGTTTAGGAAGCAGCGTGCTGTGGCTCTGTAAGCGATGCATAAAAGGTGGCCAGGAGCTGTGTGTGTGTGTCCGAGGTTTGGGCTGTGACAGAACCCAGGCGGACCTTTTGTGCCAAGCAACAGAGCAGTTTTCTGCACGTCTTTATTTGCATTGTGTGGCTGAAGGGAGTGGAGCTGTGCATGTGTGTTCGCAGGGAGAGGCTGCAGCCTGTGGGGAAGCAGGGATTCCTGAAAGCCCCCTTGAAAATCCCAAACTGACATTCCAAGGAGGAGGAAAAGATCCTGATTCATTTCCTTTGGAGGTTGTAAAACAAAACCCAAGCAGAGTTAGAAATATAAACCAATTGAAAGATCTCCCAGCTGTTGAGCTGCTGTCTCCAACAGAGTCCCATCTCCCTTCCTCTCCCTGGGCCAATCTCCCCATCGTGTGCTTTCTCTCTCAATAAGGAAGGTTCCCTGGAGAGCAGCTTGCTGGAATTCACTCCCCGAAACGCTGACTGAACAGCTTGTTGCAGTGAGAAAGAGGCTTGGGGCCAGGGAAGAAGCAGGGAAAGAGAACTGGATCCACAGCTGGTGAAACTGCCTGCTATGGTGACACAGAGAAACAAACCCACACCTCAGTGCATGAGACTGAAAACCCAAAGGGCTTTGAAAGAATTTCTCCTCACATCCCCAAACCATCAGAAACGAGTACAATAGGGAACCTTCTGTCTTCCCGGTGCACTGCTCATTGCCAGGCAGTGCCCAGTTCAACTCATTTTCCCCTTCTCTCTCACCAGCCCTGTGCCCTGAGACTCTCTTAGCTCTTACCCCACGTCCCACCTTCTTTCTGGACCACTGTTTCATTTTGTTGTAGTCAGAGCGCTTTTCATGTGTAAGATTTTGACCACCAAGCCTGTGCTTTTCTTGTCTGCATTGTGGACACTGCGACTTCAAACCACTTTTACTCCACAGCGTGTTTGTTTCCATAGCTCAGGCTGTTTGCCCACAATGGAGAAACCATGAAATTCCCCCTCAGCTTTCCCTTCTCTGTGAAGCTAAGAGGCTGCACAAGTATGCCAGAAAAAGCTTCATTCACACCCGGAGCAGCATCTTTCCTACAGCATAAGGTCTGCTAAGCCAACAAAGGGCGTACAAAGCACACAAAAAGAGAAAAACGAGGGTTTGCAAAAGCAAGCAAACAAACAACACTAAGAAAAACAACCAAAAAAAAAAAAAAAAACAAAAAAAAAAACACCACCACCCACACACTCTGGGCTGCGGTTGTTGCTGTGACCCAGGTTACAGCCTCCCACATGGACGAGGTGCTTGCTGGGGTTGGTATGTGTGTGCTGCTTTGTCTCCCTGATTGGAAAACGCTATGCACTGTTTCCAAATGCCGCCCCAGAGCTATGAAGAGCACTGGGGACTCGGGTGTGTACCTATGTAAATATGAAAATGTAAAATGCAAACGTGTGTGCACATAGATATGTGTGTGCGTGTCTATACGGATGTAGGTGCACGCACATGTGTGTGTATATACGTGCACTCATCCATGTAAGAGGCTCGCAGGCGGCCGAACCATCTCGCGCCACCGGATGGCAGCAGACACCGCGGAGCTGGCGGTGATGCCCGGTTCTCCGCTCCCTGCCCCCGGCTTCGGGCTGCTGGGATGGCCGCTGCGACAACGCGGAGGTTTCATTACAAGGGAAAGCTGCTGGGAACGTGGGTTGGAAGCGACTGTGTTCCTGTCGCAGTATTTCTGCGGTCGTGCCCTCGTTCTTGTGACTTTAGCAAAGGAACGAGTCCTTTTGAAAATATCTCTACAGCTTGAAAATGTTTGAAATGACTGTAGCCAGCCTGGGGACATTCCCATTTATTCTCTTGCATAAAGCAGTAAAGCAATGCTAGAAAAGCAGAGGGCTCTCGTACTGTCATTAGATGCAGGAGTGGTCATGGATTCTTAAGAACCCTCAGGAAAATCTCTGCTTTTTATTCAGAAGACAGCCCCTAACACAAAGCAGGCAATGGGTGCACAAAGTAGGCCTCCATCTTTTCTGTGGCTTTACAAGTGAATGTCCTAGTCAGTCCACTTTGCCCATTTGATATTTAGAATCGTAGGATATCCCAAGTTGTAAGGGACACATAAGGATCAGTGAGTCCATCTCCAGGCTCCATATAGGACCACCACAGAACACTGTTTCTTTCAGCTCTCTTCAGCATCAGTCGTATGATGGAGCTTTGGGGCCCCATAAAGCTGCAGAAGGCAAATCAGCCCGTTGCTTTCTGCTGGTGTTTTCAGCAGCAACCTGCCTGTGAGCCTGGTCGTCATCATCCCTCGGGGTGCAAGGCTTATCCAACCAACTACAACAAAGTCAAAGGCTGAAATACTCAGCACCAGAATTATCAAAACCCAAAGAAATACATAATTTGAGTCATTTCAATAGAGAGTAATACACCAGAGCAAGCAGAAGCCAGTAGAACACCAGAGTAAGACACAACTCAGTTGTCAGTGATCTCACAGTGCTCTTGCACGGTCATAGCTCACTGATCAGTCACAAAATAAATGAGTGGAAATTTAAATTGTTTCTTCTAACGCTGTGAAAAAGCTCAAATGTTTAGATCCTGTGTGTGCTGTATAATGTAAACGCTGTTCTGGAGAGGTTAGGCACATTCCCAACGTTGCATTGCGGGATCCGAGTGATCCCAGAGCTCAGAGGACTCTGTGAATATGCATGGAGTCCATAACCTGTGACTGAAGGTCCTGATCCCTGGGAGCCTGCAATAGCTGCTGGTGACATGGTAACCGCAGTTCCTGTCATGTCAGTGATCGGGAGATAAAAGGCCATTGAGCCGGGGATGCTTGGAGCTGAATGGGAGCATTGCAGCAGTTTCAGAGCCAGTGTCTCTATACATGACATTCAAGACAGATTCTTTCTTCTCTTTTTCAAAACAAAGAAACAAATGAAACAGGAAACAGTCAGCAGAGAAGCTCAGATGCTTTCTTATCCTCCTCCTCCAGGCCTGGGTGCATTGCTCTGTGGTCACAAGGACCATGACAAGCCTCACTGTGAGCCTGCAGTAATGTGGCTTATAGTGCAGATGGTGTGATACATGGGCAAAAAAAAATGCCTGTGCTCCAGGCGTGCTCTGGCCTTATTCCAAACACAGTTGATAAGCAGCTTTTATCATTCTGCCTATTGGTAGTGATTTTTCCTAAAGGTAATATATTTTAGTTTGGATATTGCAAGCCTCATTCTTTAACAGCCACAAGAAATGATTCTCTGAACATTTTGTATGTGCTGTCATCTAAAAAAAAAAGTCATCCCAAAAAGCAGACATTCAATGTTTTCTTTTTTACCCAGAAAAATGAGCCAGGCACCCTGCAAATGTATGTGCCCAGTGTGTCAGAGCAGGACTGTGCATGGTTGTATCCACAAGGTCTTTTTTCCTGACATCTCCAGCGATTACTCACACATCAGGAAGCACCAAGATAGAGCAGTTCCAGCAAAGATTACTACTACAAGACAAACTAATGAAAACTGCAGGCTCTAATTTCACTCCTGATCAGGGTGCCTGTGGCTTTGATATCTCAGGCCAGGCTTGCACTATGTGAATGAAATCAAGGGAATGGTATTGACTTAGTCCGTTTGGGATATCTGTCCCACTGCGTTCTTTGTGTATTTGCCAACATAAAGCCTTGCATGGAAACTTATGCACAGTGCTTGGATGGTTTCTGGATAAACTGTGGAAAAATTTTTCATTTATTTTTTGTGACAATAAGGGATTGGTCCTGTTCCTATATTTTCCTTATGTATTAAGTGGAAACTTGGAGTAAGAGGAGATGATTTTGTTAAGGTCAGAAGCCCCTCTCATTGTGACTAGCTGTGGGGTTATAAACAGAAATTCATTTGGTGTGAAGATTCCAGGTTTCAGCTCTTGGATGACATGTGGGATGGAGGTTGTGGTCCATGGCAAAGGCTTGAGCTGCAGGAATGGGGGAGCAGTAGGGGAAAAAGTGTTTTGATGTTTTCATTTTGGAAAACAAAGAAGCCATGTATTATGGGAAACTGATTTCTTGTAATGGTACCCAGAAAATGATCTTCCTCATTAACTTGAAATTTAGAAATATTTTTCCCTGGACATGTCAGAAGCATCAGTAGAGATTTAGGTATGACTCAGATATTCTGGGGAGACACTGAGCATGGAAAGCAGCCATCTAACAGCTGCCACTGAGAATAGTATCTGTGAGCTAGTAAGTTTAGATCCATGTGCTATCCCTTTATCTTGGCTACGAAAACTTGGTGGCTGAAGGGGAGTCCTAGAAGCCCAGTGGATGGACAGAGAGTCAGTGTGCTTCACATTTCTGCAGCTGGTCCATACAAACGTGTCTCTCTCTTAAGGCTTTATGTCTGTTTAGGTCCTGGGGACAGGACTAGGACATGCCATCCATCTTTGTGGATAAGTAGGAGGAACTGTGCTTTTCTTGTGAATGAGGAGTGCTGGGGAATGCATTCCTGTACATATCCATAAGGAGGAAGATTAAGGTGTTGTGGAATGAAAAGGGGCTTTCCAGTGGGCTCAGAAAGAAGTGTTTTCTCCTGGAAATCCACCTTCAGAGATGTCTGAAAACACGTAGAGGCTGGGGCAGCGCCTGCTTACCTACAAACTCCAGCGTAAGTATTTGTGAATGTGGCCTTTTTTGTGTGTGCCCTTTTTCCTCAAACTATTTGTAATTTTCCCAAGCTCTAACAACATGAGTCTCCTGGCACGCTGGCTATGCATCTCCTGGAGGACTGCAGACACCCCTCAGGCACTTCGTCCAGCACAGGCTGCAGGGCTCCAGGAAGGAGGGATGGGAGGGTGCTGGGGTGAAGAGATGCAGTGAAGAAAGACTGATTTATAAAATAGGTGATTTGGAGTTTTCTCTACCTCCAGTAGTTCAACTCGGGGCAAAAGTAATTGCTGATTATCACATAAGCAATATGTCTATTGAAATTCTGCGCAGGTGAGGGCAGTGTTTTTCATGTAGCTCAAAGAGGATCACAGAGCAACTGCCTTGCTGGAAAGCTTTTTTTTTTT
>NW_024966710.1:0-863 GCF_019238085.1 Lagopus leucura
CCAAACCCCACATCTGACCCCAAACCCCACATCTGACCCCAAACCCCACATCTGACCCCAAATCCCTCTGATCCCAAACCCCACATCTGACCCCAAACCCCACATCTGACCCCAAACCCCACATCTGACCCCAAATCCCTCTGATCCCATAGGGCTCTCAAGGGTTCCCGGGTTTCCCAGGTGCCAACGGTGAGAAGGGAACACGGGTGAGTGACCCTATAGGGCAGCTATGGGGTGGGCGCTATGGAGTGGGTGCTATGGGACCGTGGACCTCTGTGGGGTGGCCACAATGGGGTGGTGGACCTCTATGGGGTGGGCGCTATGGGGTGGGGTTCTGTGGAGCTCTATGGGTCGCTATGGGGTGCTATGGGGCTCCATGGGGTGCTATGGGGCTCCATGGGTCGCTATGGGTCGCTATGGGTCTCTATGGGTCTCTATGGGTCTCTATGGGTTGCTATGGGTCGCTATGGGTCGCTATGGGGCTCTATGGGGCTCTATGGGGCTCTATGGTGCTCTATGGGTCGCTGTGGGGCTCTATGGGTCGCTATGGGGTGCTATGGGACCCTATGGGGTGCTATGGGACCCTATGGGTCGCAGTGGGTCGCAATGGGTCGCAATGGGTCCCTATGGGGCGCTATGGGGCGCTATGGGGCTCTATGGGGTGCTGTGGGGTTCTATGGGGTGCTATGGGTCGCTATGGGGCTCTATGGGTCGCTATGGGTCACTATGGGGTGCTATGGGACCCTATGGGTCGCTATGGGTCCCTATGGGTCCCTATGGGGCGCTATGGGGCTCTATGGGGTGCTATGGGTCGCTATGGGGTGCTATGGGACCCTATGGGTCATAATGGGTCCCTATGGGTC
>NW_024966710.1:873-1736 GCF_019238085.1 Lagopus leucura
CCAAACCCCACATCTGACCCCAAACCCCACATCTGACCCCAAACCCCACATCTGACCCCAAATCCCTCTGATCCCAAACCCCACATCTGACCCCAAACCCCACATCTGACCCCAAACCCCACATCTGACCCCAAATCCCTCTGATCCCATAGGGCTCTCAAGGGTTCCCGGGTTTCCCAGGTGCCAACGGTGAGAAGGGAACACGGGTGAGTGACCCTATAGGGCAGCTATGGGGTGGGCGCTATGGAGTGGGTGCTATGGGACCGTGGACCTCTGTGGGGTGGCCACAATGGGGTGGTGGACCTCTATGGGGTGGGCGCTATGGGGTGGGGTTCTGTGGAGCTCTATGGGTCGCTATGGGGTGCTATGGGGCTCCATGGGGTGCTATGGGGCTCCATGGGTCGCTATGGGTCGCTATGGGTCTCTATGGGTCTCTATGGGTCTCTATGGGTTGCTATGGGTCGCTATGGGTCGCTATGGGGCTCTATGGGGCTCTATGGGGCTCTATGGTGCTCTATGGGTCGCTGTGGGGCTCTATGGGTCGCTATGGGGTGCTATGGGACCCTATGGGGTGCTATGGGACCCTATGGGTCGCAGTGGGTCGCAATGGGTCGCAATGGGTCCCTATGGGGCGCTATGGGGCGCTATGGGGCTCTATGGGGTGCTGTGGGGTTCTATGGGGTGCTATGGGTCGCTATGGGGCTCTATGGGTCGCTATGGGTCACTATGGGGTGCTATGGGACCCTATGGGTCGCTATGGGTCCCTATGGGTCCCTATGGGGCGCTATGGGGCTCTATGGGGTGCTATGGGTCGCTATGGGGTGCTATGGGACCCTATGGGTCATAATGGGTCCCTATGGGTC
>NW_024966711.1:0-2252 GCF_019238085.1 Lagopus leucura
GGGGACCCCAAATAGGGACCCCAAGGATCCCACATAGTGACCCCAAACGGGGACCCCAATGACCCCAAATGGGGATCCCAAATGGGGACCCCAAATAGGGACCCCAATGACCCCAAATCGGGACCCCAAATAGGGACCCCAAATGGTGACCCCAAGGATCCCACATAGTGACCCCAAACGGGGACCCCAAATAGGGACCCCAATGACCCCAAATGGGGACCCCAAATAGGGACCCCAAAGACCCCAAATGGGGACCCCAGTGACCCCAATTGGTGGCCTCAAAAGGGGACCCCAAATGGGGACCCAAACGGGGACCCCAATGGTCCCAAATAGTGACCCCAAGCAGGGACCCCAAACGGGGACCCCAGTGGCCCTAAATGGGGACCCCAAACGGGGACCCCATTGACCCCAAATAGCGACCCTAAGCAGGGCCTAAATGGGAACCCCAATGATCCCACATAGTGACCCCAAACGGGGCCCCAAAGACCCCAAATGGGGACCTCAAATGGGGACCTCAAATGGGGACCCCAAATAGGGACCCCAATGACCCCAAATGGGGACTCCAAAGACCCCAAATGGGGACCCCAGTGACCCCAATTGGTGACCTCAAATGGGGACCCCAAATGGGGACCCAAACGGGGACCCCAATGATCCCAAATAGTGACCCCAAGCAGGGACCCGAAATAGGGACCCCAATGACCCCAAATGGGGACCCCAAATGGTGATCCCAAACAGGGACCCCAACGACCCCAAATGGGGATCCCAAATGGGGAACCCAATGATCCCAAATGGGGACCCCAATGATCCCAAGTAGTGACCCCAAATGGGGACCCAATGACCCCAAATGGGGACCCCAATGATCCCAAATAGTGACCCCAAATGGGGACCCAAATGGGGACCCCAATGACCCCAAATAGTGACTCCAAACGGGGACACCAATAACCCCAATTGGTGACCCCAAATGGGGACCCAAATGGGGACCCCAAGTAGGGACCCCAATGACCCCAAATAGGGACCCCAAATAGGGACCCCAATGACCCTAAATGGGGACCCCAAATGGTGATCCCAAACAGGGACCCCAACGACCCCAAACAGGGACCCCAGTGACCCCAATTGGTGACCCCAAATGGGGACCCCAAGGATCCCACATAGTGACCCCAAACGGGGACCCCAAAGACCCCAAATGGGGATCCCAAATGGGGACCCCAAATAGGGACACCAAAGACCCCAAATGGGGACCCCAATGGCCCTAAATGGGGACCCCAAATGGCCCCAGTGACCCCAAGTGGGGACCACAATGACCCCAAATGGTGACCCCAATGACCCCAAATGGGGACCCCAAATACAAACCCCAGTGACCCCAAATCGGGACCCCAGTGATCTCAAATGGGGACCCCAAAGATCCCACATAGTGACCCCAAACGGGGACCCCAAATGGGGACCCAATGATCCCAATTGGTGACCCCAAGCAGGGACCCCAAATGGGGACCCCAATGGCCCTAAATGGGGACCCCAAATGGCCCCAGTGACCCCAATGGGGACCCCAAATGGGGATCCCAATGACCCCAAATGGGGACCCCAAATGGGGACCGCAGTGGCCCCAATTGGTGACCCCAAATAGGGACCCCAAATGGCCCCAGTGACCCCAATGGGGACCCCAAATGGGGACCCCAAATGGTGACCCCAAGTGGGGACCACAATGACCCCAAATGGTGACCCCAATGACCCCAAATAGTGACCCCAAATGGGGACCCCGATGACCCCAAAAGGGGACCCCAAATGGTGACCCCAAATGGGGACCCCAATGATCCCAAATAGTGACCAAAATCGGGGACCCCGAATGGGGACCCCATGACCCCAAATGATGACCCCAAATGGCACCAGTGACCCCAATGACCCTAAATGGCCCCAAATGGCCCCAGTGTGTCCCCAGTCGGCCCAATGACCCCCACCCCAATGACGACCCCCCACCCTAATGATGACCCCACATCCCTGAGACCCCCCACCCCAATGTCCCCCGACCCCAATGATGACCCCCACCCCAATGCTGACCCCATACCCCAATGACCCCCCACCCCAATGATGCCCCTCCATCCCAGTGACCCCTAATCCCAGTGACCCCCCCACCCCAATGTCCCCCGACCCCACTGATGACCCCCTTCCCATGACGGCCTCCAACCCCAATGACAACCCCACCCCGGTGTCCCCCCACCCCAATGCTGACCCCATACCCCAATGACCCCCCACCCCAA
>NW_024966712.1:0-5415 GCF_019238085.1 Lagopus leucura
GCCTTACTCTTTTGATTATATTGCAATTATAACATCTTGGTTATACACTTGGCGAGCCAGGCAGGCTGAATATACTAAAATTAACATGTCTTTCCTGTGGAATTTCTATAAATGGGTCAAGGGGGAGAACAATACTCCCCTAGAGAAAATGATTCCAGGGCAGATCCCAGGGTTTGAGGGATCGCCCTATTATGAGTTAGCTGCCATCATTGAAAAATGGGGTCCCTTACGTGTTATGGGCAATCTCTCCCCATATCGCATGGCAGACTATTTTCAAGGACTTGGCAAGGACATTCTTATTACCAAAGAAAGACAATTGGCTGCCTCCATGGTGGCATGGCCACTATTAACCGCTTTAAATCATGCGGACTCAAGAAATAATACTTTAGAAACCGAAAATCAGCTTTTGAAAGATCGCATTGAGAAGTTAGAGCACGAACTTGGCGTTTTAACGGGGGAAAAAGCCAATTCTACATCTTCCTGTAAGCCAAATTCGTAATATTTCAATAAATGATGACCAGGCTCCTGAATCAACAGACTTCGTTGATCAGGACAACAAGAAATCCAAATCAGACCTTGAATGTCCAATTCAAACTGATCCATTGGAGGTCCGTCCTGTGATAACCCAAAAAACAAAAAAAGTACAGGACAGACCAGCAGGGGTGCCGCCTGATCAATGGCCCCCTGCCCAGACTCATTTACATGTGACAGCTCGGCCATACACAGCAACAGAATTAATGGACTTAGTACAACGATTTCGGCAGAAGCCCAGAGAAAGTGTGCCGGCTTGGTTATTGAGACTGTGGGATTCTGGGGCAGAAAGTGTCGTGGTGAATGGCCCAGAAATATCTAAGTTGGCCACCATGACTGTCCATCCTGCTCTTAGGCAAAGGTTATACGTGGGCAATCAATATCGTGATGAAAACCATTCCATACTAGAATGGTTAATGGCGGCCTGCCGTATGGTATGGCCGAATAAATCAGACATACCGTTACATACAGGTATGTGGTCCTCTATGGAGGACCTTCAGAACTATATCCGTGAACTGGGTGTAAGAGAGGCCATTTATGAAGATACATTTGATGGCCCTGATATGGTTAAATTTTCGGCAGGGATGAGAGATTTAATTCTACAACAAGCTCCCTCCCATCTGTACGGCACCCTAGTTTCGATATTAAATCCCCTTGTAGCATCAGAAGCCGTAGTCCAGCAGGTTGCCCAGTTAGTTGCCGATTTGGGAGAAACAGAACGCCTGCGGACTAGGCGCAATATTCGGTTTTTGGAGGAAGCAGAGGTCCTGCCGGTAAATAAAACCAGAATGCCGGCTACTCGAGCTCCTCGATCGGGACCCATAAGGGTATCCCGAAAACAAATGTTTAATGATTTAATTCGGGCTGGGGTCCAATTTGCTAAGATCGACCGCCAGCCCAACCACGTCCTTCTCCAGCTCTGGAGACAACTAAAGGACAATCAAAAATTCCAGAGCTACCCTAAGAAATCAAGGGTAAGAGCTATAGAGAGGGTTCCAACAACAACATGGAACCTAGAAGATTTTATTATTCCTAACAGGAAAAAGAAGCCACCTCAGGTGTCTCGGGCCACAATGCCTGAGCCATCAGAAGCAAAAGAACTGGCCCTAGCACAATTCATGGCGTGACAAGGGATGTTAGTCCCCGTAGGGCCTCCAGACGGGACCGGAGGCCCTATGTAGAATTAACAATTTATTGGTCCCGAAAAAATATTCAGAGAGTTATGGCATTAGTGGATACTGGAGCAGAAACATCAATTATCTATGGAGATCCAGGAAAATTTCATGGCGACAGAGTGATGATTGGTGGTTTTGGGGGACAGACTATTCCTGTCACCCAAACATGGTTAAAATTGGGGGTTGGGCGTCTCCCACCCCGGGAGTACAAGGTGTCTATTGCCCCAGTCCAAGAATACATCCTGGGCATAGACATTCTATGGGGTCTGGCTCTCCAAACAACTGTGGGAGAGTTCAGACTTCGACAAAGATGTATCAGTATCCGGGCGGTGCAGGCAATATTAAGAGGCCATGCGAAACATGAGCCTGTTTGCCTGCCGAAACCGCGCCGGATTACTAATGTTAGACAGTATAGACTCCCGGGTGGGCAAGATGAAATATCGAGAACGGTGCAGGAATTAGAAAAAGTGGGCATTATAAGACCTGCACACAGCCCGTATAACTCCCCCATATGGCCAGTGTGAAAGTCGGATGGCACATGGAGGATGACAGTAGATTACAGAGAATTAAATAAGGTCACGCCGCCTATTCATGCGGCCGTACCCAATATTGCTTCCCTAATGGACACATTGAGTAGGGAGATAAAAACCTATCATTGTGTCCTAGATCTAGCAAATGCATTCTTCAGTATCCCAATTGCTGAGGAATCGCAAGATCAGTTTGCGTTTACGTGGGGAGGCAGGCAGTGGACCTTTCAGGTCCTGCCACAGGGGTACGTGCATTCACCAACGTATTGTCATAATCTAGTGGCGCGTGACCTGGCTGACTGGAGAAAACCTGATGATGTTAACGTATATCATTATATTGATGATCTCCTGTTGACATCCGACTCACTGGAGGTAGTAGGACAGGCAGCTGATTCATTAACTGCCTATTTGCAACAAAGGGGATGGGCTATAAATCCCCAAAAGGTGCAAGGTCCAGGCCTGTCCGTAAAATTCCTGGGGGTGGTTTGGTCAGGAAAGACCAAAGTGCTACCCAGTGCTGTTATAGATAAGGTTCAGGCATTTCCAGTCCCTACAACATCAAAGCAGCTGCAAGAGTTTCTAGGTATATTGGGTTATTGGCGTTCCTTTATACCTCACCTAGCGCAGCTGCTAAGGCCATTATACAGACTCACAAAAAAGGGGCAGCTATGGGACTGGGGGAAAACCAAACAGGATGCTTTCCAACAAGCAAAACTGGCAGTTAAACAAGCTCAGGCATTGGGTATATTCGATCCTACCCTCCCAGCCGAGTTGGACGTTCATGTTACTCAAGACGGCTTCGGTTGGGGCCTGTGGCAGCGCCAGAGTTCTGTTCGGACCCCCATTGGTTTCTGGTCTCAGGTTTGGCACGGAGCAGAAGAAAGATACAGTATGATTGAAAAACAGTTATTGGCTGCCTATTCGGCATTACAGGCAGTAGAGCCAATAACTCAGACAGCTGCAGTTATAGTCAAGACCACTCTGCCAATTCAGGGGTGGGTGAAGGATCTGACCCACCTTCCTAAGACAGGGGTGGCCCAAGCACAAACAGTGGCACGATGGGTCGCCTATCTCAGCCAAAGGAGCAGTCTGTCTTCATCCCCCTTGAAAGAAGAACTTCAGAAGATCCTAGGCCCAGTTACATATCACAGTGATGCACCAAAAGAAATACTGGTCGCTCCACCAGAGAAGAGTCCCGTTCACGAGGGAAAATATCCTATCCCTGAAGATGCCTGGTACACAGATGGGTCCAGCAAGGGCAACCCGAGCAAGTGGAGAGCAATAGCATACCATCCTTCCACCGAGACAATCTGGTTCGATGAGGGGGATGGTCAGAGCAGCCAATGGGCAGAACTGCGAGCCGTGTGGATGGTTATAACCAAGGAACCCGGTGATGGTATCCTGAACATCTGCACAGATAGTTGGGCTGTGTACCGGGGGCTCACTCTCTGGATTGCACAGTGGGCCACCCAGGAATGGACTATCCACGCCCGACCGATCTGGGGCAAAGACATGTGGTTAGATATATGGAATACGGTCAAACACAGGACTGTACGTGTCTACCATGTTTCTGGTCATCAGCCCCTACAGTCACCGGGAAACGATGAAGCCGACACATTGGCCCGAGTTCGATGGATTGAGAATTCACCATCTGAGAACATCGCCCGCTGGCTACATCAGAAGCTACGGCATGCTGGACAAAAGACAATGTGGGCAGCTGCTAAAGCATGGGGACTGCCCATACAACTATCTGATATCGTCCAGGCATGCCAGGATTGCGACGCTTGCTCCAAGATGAGACCGAGATCGTTGCCCGAAACAACAGCCCATCTTGCTAGGGGACACAATCCTCTCCAGCGATGGCAGGTCGATTACATCGGGCCCCTTCCTCGTTCCGAAGGGGCAAGATATGCCCTGACCTGTGTCGACACTGCAAGTGGGCTACTGCAGGCCTATCCAGTACCGAAAGCAAACCAGGCATATACCATCAAGGCACTCACTAAACTGATGTCTGCCTACGGGACACCTCAAGTCATCGAGAGCGACCAAGGGACTCATTTTACTGGTGCAACGATACAGCGCTGGGCAGAAGAAAATAACATCGAATGGCGATTCCACCTGCCATATAATCCAACAGGGGCAGGCCTCATCGAACGTTATAATGGTATTCTTAAGGCTGCCCTGAAGACAGACTCCCAGTCCTTGCAGGGGTGGACAAAAAGACTGTATGAAACCCTGCGGGACCTGAATGAAAGACCTCGAGATGGCAGACCCAGTGCCCTGAGAATGTTGCAGACGACATGGGCCACCCCGCTTAGGATCCAAATTACGGGCACTGATCATCAGGTAAGACCCCAAATTGGTAATGAAAATAATCTTCTGCTCCCTGCCCCTGAAAACTTAGAGCCAGGTACCCATAAAATAAAATGGCCCTGGAAGGTGCAGGTAGGACCCAAGTGGTGTGGCCTACTTGCACCTTGGGGGAGACTATTGGAGGTGGGAGGCTCAGTAGTCCCTCCAGTAATAGGTACATGGCCTACTGATATTATGGTCAACACTCCGATCTTTATTGCTAAAGGGACCCCCATCATGTCCCTATGGCAGATCAGGACACCTCCTTTGGTGCCTGATATCGTTATGCAGCCGCAGATATCCGGCAAAAAGGTGTGGTACAGGCGGCCAGGACGTGCCCCAGTACAAGCGGAAGTGTTGACCCAAGACAGAAATACGGCCTGTATCTTGCCCTGGAGAGCAGACCTTCCCCTCCTGGTACCTGTAAAACATCTGTATTACTCCCCGTGAGTCTGTGAGCCTTCAGGACCACCGGAAGGAACAAAATGCCATCAAGCGTTCCAGTGTTGCTGTCAGATCACGTACAACACCCGGTGATGGTCTGCATGGGACTGATGGAACATAGAATGGACTTGCACCTCAGGACCTCATGCCTCCAAGCACATCATCGAGCACTGGCCCATAGAAGAGTATGGACATCCACTAATCATCACTTGTCTTGAACTGTACCAACATACGTCGCGATAAAATTGTATAAGCGTCGCGATATACCGGATCTCTGTATTAGGGAAAGCTTACCCTTTTGTTAACCTGATCATTGGTTCACGCCGTGAAGGGGTGGAGTGTATGGGAACTGCTGAGTCACGGCCTGAACCTCTGATTGATCACCT
>NW_024966713.1:0-1672 GCF_019238085.1 Lagopus leucura
CCGATGCCGCCGATGCCGCCGATGCCGCCGATGCCGCCGATGCCGCCACACCACAGCTCACACAGCTACCAAACAACGACAGCCCTGCCCGTAGCATTATGGCGTTCGCCTGACGTCACGCGGTACGGAAAAGCCCCCGCTCGGGCCCGGCCCCGGCCCCGGCCCCGCCCCGGCCCAGCCCCGGCCCCGGCCCCGGCCCCGCTGCTGCTGCCCGTCACGGCGGCGGCTCCGCTCTGCTCAGCGGCCCGGCCTGGCACCGGGAGCGGTCTTACGACTCAGCAGCAGTCCTCCTGCAGGAGCTGGCAGCACGTGGCTTGGACAGGTACGCTCTTGGCTGGGTAAGGAACTGGCTGGAGGAGCGGGCCCAGAGAGAGGTGGTGAATGGAGCTAAATCCAGCTGGCGACCTGTCACGAGTGGTGTTCCCTGGGGGTCGGTGCTGGGCCTTCAGTATTTTTATTGATGACCTGGCAGCAAAGCTGGTGAGGGGTCTGGAGCACAGGCCTTATGAGGAGCGGCTGAAGGAGCTGGGATTGTTCAGTCTGGAGAAGAGGAGGCTCAGGGGAGACCTTATTGCTCTCTATAACTGCCTGAAGGGAGGCTGTAGTGAGCTGGGAGTCAACCTCTTCTGTCATGTAACTGATGATAGAACTAGAGGGAATGGCTTCAAGCTGTGCCAGGGGAGATTTAGGCTGGATGTTAGGAAATACTACTTCTCTGAAAGTGTGGTCAGGCACTGGAATGGGCTGCCCAGGGAGGGGGTGGAGTCACCGACCCTAGCTAAGCGTATATTGCTAATTAACTTCTCACATTTGCTCATTCAGCACTGGACCATTATTCCTGGACACCTGCTGTCCTGGGATAGAGGTAAGTTTGAAGGAAAAAAGTAGGGGAGCATCACTTGCATTCCTCCTAGTCCAAAAGAGGGACAGTTTGACCTCATGTCAGAGGCCCCTTAAGTTGTTCTTTTGCTGAGGGCCTCTTGGCAAAACAGAATAGTCTATAATACAAAAGTTACAATTTTGGTACTTATTAAGTATTTCATCTTATCTACTAAGTGTGCATAAATGTGGCATAATAAGCCACTTTCTTCCAGAGAGGCTGTGGATGCCCCGTCCCTGGAGGTGTTCAAGGCCAGGTTGGATGGGGCCCTGGGCAGCCTGGTCTGGTATTAAATGTGGAGGTTCACAGAATCACCCAGAATCACAGAATTGTAGGGGTTGGAAGGGACCTCCAGAGATCATCGAGTCCAACGCCCCTGGAGGTGTTCAAGGAACATTTGGATTTTGTGTTGAGGGACATGGTCAATGAGAACTATTAATGAGAACTATTGGTGACAGTTGGATGGTTGGACTGGATGATCTTGTAGGTCTTTTCCAACCTTGGTTGTTGTATGATTCTGTGAACTGAACCTCAGTGTGCTACTAACTCTTTTTTTACTGAAACTGGGACATTCTCCTTGTAGAGATGTGCAGAGATGTGTTGAAAGACTTTGAAGTTTATAGACAAAGTAGTGTACGGTTTTCCTTGAGTAAATAACTGGACCATCGCAGAACAATCAGTCCCTAATTCTTGATGCACTTTCTGTGGGTGTTGGCAACTCAGCGTGTAATAACCAAAGTGAAACAGAAACAAAAGTGTGGGATATAGTTCCTCAGATACACTAAAATGAAT
>NW_024966714.1:0-22257 GCF_019238085.1 Lagopus leucura
GTCCTTTGCTTTGGGGTATCTGACATGTTGGGATGTCCATTGCTTTGGCACCTCCATCACTCTGGGGTGACTCCACAGGCCAAAGATGCTTCCCATGTGGCCCCAGAGCTGTCAGCCATGGTGGTGTACTGCCAGGCCACTCCCTTCCCTGGCCTGGCCCAGGCCCTACAGCAGTCCCGGCCCTATGAGATGTCCTCCTTCAGCGAGAGGAAGGCTCGGAAACTCATCAAGGAGGCAGGTAAAGGCAGTGGGATGGGGACAGGGGGTCAGGGACAGAGATGAGGACAGAGCTGCTCTGGCCACTCCAGGACACAAGGTTGTGGTTGCTGAGGTGGCCCATGGGCTGGGTTTGAGCATTGGCACAAGATGCTCAGGACTGGTGGGAATGGGGGCTCTGGTGGAAAGGTCAACATTTGGGATCTGGCGTTTGGGTGCAGTGTGTCTGTTTGGGATCAGGTCTGGGGTTGGGATGAAGGTCAGGTTTTGTGGTCCATTGGGATCCAGACTCAAGGTCAGGGTCTGAAGTTTGGGGACAGGTTTTGGGGTCAGGTTTTGAGGTCCGTGTCACCATGTGGCCCCCACCCAACTGTCCCACTCAGGCCCCACGTTTGTGCGCTACACCTCCCGGCAGCTGAGCCGCGTCTACCCTTTGGGATTGAAGATGACCTCCTCCAACTACAATCCCCAGGAGATGTGGAACGCCGGCTGCCAGCTAGGTGAGCCCTCAGCCCCATACGTCCCCTGAGATGCAACATCCACCCCAATGGCCCCGTCTCTGTCCCTGCAGTGGCCCTCAACTTCCAGACGCCAGGCTATGAGATGGACCTGAACACCGGGCGCTTCCTGGGCAACGGGGGCTGTGGTTACGTGCTGAAACCCCAATTCCTGCTCAACCCCCACAGCGGCAGCCCCCACCCCCTCGTGTTGTGCATCAGGGTGAGGCTCCCCTACTGCTGCTGCCTGCATCCCATATGGGTGACACCAACCCCATGTCCAGCCACGTGCCACCCGCCACGCCTTCCCAATGTCCCTTCCCACAGGGACCCCCACGGTGTCAGCCTGTTCCCCTGTTGTCCCCAGGTCATCACGGCACAGCAGCTGCCAAAGCTGAACCGGGAGAAGCTCAGCTCCATCGTGGACCCTTTTGTCAGAGTGGAGATCTATGGGGTGACAGCGGACTGCAGCAAGCAGCAAACCACCTACAGGAGCAACAACGGTGATCCCATTATTATCCCCATTCCTCTCAGTGCACATCAACCCAGTCCCATTATGGTCCCCATTTCTTTTAATATACCCCAGTCTGGTCCCACCTTTTCCTCCAGTATATCCCAGTGCCATCCCATTCCACCTGGTACATCTCAACTTGTCCCATTATGGTCCTCATTCCTCTCGGTACATTTCAACCCGGGCCCAGTTTGGCCCCCATTCCTCCCAGCTCATCTCAGCCTGACCCCATAACGGTCCCCGTTCCTCCCAGCTCATCTCAGCCTGCTCCCACTGTTCCCCATTCCCTGGGCAATGACCCCCCTTGACGCACTCCTGTAGGCTTCAACCCACGCTGGGAGAAGACGCTCACGTTCCAGCTGCGGGTCCCTGAGCTGGCGTTGGTGCGCTTTGTGGTGGAGGACCACGACAGCACCTCCTGCAATGACTTCGTGGGGCAGTTCACGCTGCCGCTGGGCAGCATGCGAGAAGGTGGGTGCCCCCCTACTGGGGGAGGGGACAACCCCGGGTCTCCTACTCGGTGCCTGCTCTGTCCCCAGGGTACCGCCACATCCACCTGCTCTCCAAGGACGGTGCGTCCCTGGCCCCTGCCACGCTCTTTGTGCACGTCACATGCAAACGCCCATGATGTCCCCGTGGCCAACGTGCTCCTGAATGGGGTGCAGGGACAGAAGGGGACACTGCTGTCCAGCCAGGGTGACAGCAGGGCTGCCTGGGGTCTCCAGTGGGGTAGAGGACCCTGCCTGTGTCCCAATTGCTTGCGCTCTCACCCCACTTTTCCCCTCTGGCTGAGACCAGGAGGAGATGGGGACATGGTGACAACCAGGACGGGGTGGCCCAGCCACCATGTTCCCAATGCATCTGGAGGGACATGATGGTGACAGCAGCTTCACCGGCTCCATCCCGACTCCTTTGGGCTGCAGGGATGGTGCCTGCCACAATGTCCCCAAGGAGACCCTGCCTCCACAGCCGTGGCGCAAACCACATGGTTTGGTGCTTGAGAACTGTTGACAGAGATTTGTACCCGGTGCCCAGTGGATTGAATAAAGGTTTATTGAACAGCTTGCCCCATGTCCCCTTCACCTGCTGTCACCTGCAGGAGGGGTGGCTCTGGGGACAAAGGGAGGAGATGCAGGGGGAAATGGCTGAGCCCCCTTTTCTGATGCTTTCCCCAGTGCTGGGGGCTTGTTGAAGCCTGGTTCACCCCACTGTCCCACAGCCCCAGAAAGTCCCACGTGCTCCCAGCTCAGTACTTGTAGCTGATGTCCCCATCACCAGTGCAGGGCGGCTCTTGGCTCTGTGGGGCACAGGAGGGGATGCAGAGCTGCTTGCATAGTAGGGGGACAGGGACACTGGGAGTGCATAGATGGGCATGTGCAGCTCTGAAACCTTTGGCGTGGAGATCAAGAGCAATGGAGCAATAGAAACAGACGTCTTCTTGGGAAAAAGGGTTCCATGGACGAATCTGGTCCTGATTCTGAGCCTGTGCAGGAGGCACTGGGAGCAGCTGAGCCCCCAGGAAGGCTGATGGCACGTTGTAGGGCATGCAGGCTGGACTTCGGTGGCGTGGAGAGAAAAACATCTGAGCACAGTGCGCCGAGGTGGCCTGGGGTAGCGGATGTGGATGTGCTCCAAGCTGGGTCCCCTGCATCTTCGCCCTGAGGCTTCAAGTCTCCGAGGCTAGGGAGGAGAAGGGACAAGGCATTGCTTGCACAAATAGCCCTTAAAACCAAATATTGAGGTGTTCCCAAGCAGGGAGGGATGGCACCAAGGAGCAGGTGGTAGCCTTCAGCAGCTGAATGCATTCGTGCCAATTTGGAACAGGAAAGATTTAAAATATATATAATATATACTTTTATTATTCACCCGTTAACTCCATTATATGCCAATCATGAGCTAGTTTCAGCAGTTACATTCCCTTGATCATGTCTTTAGGAGGATGCAATTAATTCAAAACAAAGGAGAGCACTGCCGCTGCCTGGGGATGCAGTCGGTGACATCAGTCGGGGCTGGCAGGGCTGGCTCACTTCCATGTGGTGCCACATTCAGCCAGGCCAGGCTCCTCAGTGACAGCGTGCCATCCTCACAGGGTCACTTACTGCAACACCAGTCCAACCTGGAGAGCAAAGAGATGTGGGTTGCAAGCGACAAGTGACTGTCTCCTACCTCAAACCCAGCCGGGATGGACGGAACTCCCGGCCCATTGCTGCTGGGAGGGCTGCAGCCCCAAACCCACCAGCTCTCTGGTGAGGAGCTGCTCGAGCAGCCCTGCAGAGATCCCTGGGAGCTCAGTGGTGGAGCAAAGCTGCGCTGAGCTGCGTGGATTTGTGCCCTGTGGGAGCTGCGTGACTCAGATCAGCCCGGACTTCGCAGCTGGAGGTGTCAGAAATCCCTAATTCCATACCTGTCAGCCCTCACACCTCTAACGAGCTTCTGCGGGCTCTCCTGCCTTCAGGATGGCAGAGACCCTAATGAATGCCATTAGTATTAATGAGCTGTCGCGATGGGCAGACTGCAGGAGCACTGTGTTGCACAGCAGGATGGCGCCCGGCTCTCCAGGGCTACACCCAGCGTGGTTCCCATCCCACCCAGGACTCCCTGGGAATGCGATGGATGCTGAGCCACAATGCCGTGTGGTGGAGCAGTTCAGCTCCCTCCAGAGGGGCTCCTGCTGGTATTGTCCCACCATGGTGTCCTGTACCAGGCTGACACACAGCTGTAGTGCTGCACAGTGCATTCAAGGCACACAGAAAGGACCGCTGCGCCCACCGCTGTGTATCTGCCAGCCCACAACCTCCTCTCAGCTGCAACTCCCCACCTCTGGAGCCCGTCCCTCAGGTCCTCTGGGCTGGAGGACCCCACTCACCTTCTCTGGTGCCATGCTGGGACATTTCCAATTGTACAGGTAATACTGCAGGTTCCCGTCCCCAATCCCAAACTTCAGCTTCTCCAGGAAAGTTTTGTTTTCCATGAGATCCAGTGCATTGAAGACATCAAATCCTTTCTGTACGAGCAAAATACAAAGCCATCAGCTTATGTGCTGGGCAGTTCTCCCGTGTGAGTGCTTCCTGACCCCTCTCTGGCTCTCTGCACCCCAAAATATGAGGATGATGAGGCTCCAAGCTGCCCAGCCCCGCTGTGCTCACCGACTTGGCGAGGATGAGAGCGTCGCTCATGAGGTCGATGAGAGGCGTTTTGGTGTGGACGTTGTAGAAGGAGTAAGCAGCTTTCAGGCTCTTGTGGGTCGGGTGGTTCATGATGGTGGAGGGCAGCGTGTAGAAGCTCAGGAAGTCTGTCACCTCCCCTGGGGTGCTCTGAAAGGCAAAAGTGTGACACCACAGCGTGTAAGGGCTGGGTTAATGCCTGCCCAGAGCCTTTAAACTGTAGCATGGGAGCACTGATCTGCTCTCTTCTCTGCTCTCAGACCACCCAGCTCTTTCCTGGAGGGGTGAAACTCCCTAAATTTCCACACAGTGTTCTCAGTTTCACACTGCTGTACGTGCTGTATGGATGGGTTTGAAGTTATGGCCTTGGACTGGATTTCATATGCATCACTTTGTTTCTGCCTCCTCTGGAAATGCCCTTTTAGTTTCCCTGCCATCAAAATGTGGAGATGTGGCACTTGGGGACGTGGTTGATGGGCATGGTGGGGATGGCTTGGGGTTGGACTGAGTGATCTTGGAGGTCTTTTCCAACCACAATGATTCTACAATTCTAAGGGCTCCCTGAGAGCTGGGGCAGCTCTCCCCACATGGGAAGCAGCGCCCTGCAGCAGCTCACACCAAGATGATCCCAAGAAAACAGCCCTGCCTCGTTCCTCCCCCTCACCTCCACCACGAAGGTGTCGATGATGTTCTCCTGAGGTAGGAACCAGTGCTCCACCTCCTCTTGGCTCATGACGGGCGTCAGGTGGAAATGCTTCAGGTACTCGGTCAGGAGCTTGTGCACTGCAGGGATGTCTTTGTGCTCCATTGGCCGCAAGCCTGGAGTCTTGGGGGTCTGCAGAAAGCAAGAAAAGTCATTGGCACCACGTATAGGGCAGCTTTGTCCCCAAAGGAATGCCTTCACTCCCCAGATGCCTCTGAGCTGAGACGTGGGTCTGACTTTCTGCTCAAAAAGCAGCAGCTATAGAAAAACAGCCTCCTCCAAATGAGACAGACAGCTCCCACCACCAGAAGGAAACAAACAAGGGCAGGGCAGGTGGTGGCAAACTGAACGCTTTGTTTTTCTCCTCTATCCAGATGGGGAAGTTCCCCAGCAGGACAACGGCAGCACCAGAACCCATCAGTGTGAGTGAGGAATGAGGGACTGACCCAACTCAAGGGCACCATGAGGCTGCATTTGGACAGATGAAGGCTGTCACTTCTGCATTCCTGTTCTACCAGGAGGACGGGATGTAAGTCACCGTGAAACAAAAGATCGCAGGGCTCCTGTGGTTGCCAGGAGTCACCCTCAAAATGCAGGTACCCAGGTAAAATAAGCAATGATTAAATAAAACCTAATGGCTCGATAAAGCTATTTACTACATAAACCAATGCCCGTCCTCCATGCAGAGGATTCAGCCTCTGCTGAGGTCTGTGTGTGTCCAACTCCCAGCTCACCCACCTCGGGCAACCGGTAAAGCTTCATGGTGCGTTGCATAGTCATGTTCCTGCTCAGGTGGGAGAATTTGACCTCGATGAGTTTCCGAGGATTCAGGGAGCGGTGCCAGTACCTGCACAAACACATCTGCTGGGGGAGGTCGTTCCTGGGCAGTGGGAAGGAGCGCAAGGTTCTCAAAGCTGCCATGAGAGGGCAAGCGAGAACACTGCAAAGGGGACGGCCAGGAGCTCCAGGAGAGAAAAACAAGAGCGTGTGCTGCAGAGCCTCCTGCCTTGTGATAAAGGAGCAGCTTAAGCAAAGCTGCTGGGATAATCCCTGAAGGACACTGCAGGGAGGAGAAACCTGGGCTGAGGCTGACGTGTGCTGCCTCAGGGAGCCCCACACCGATAAGTGCAGCCATCCCCATCCTCTGCAGCACAAGGGGCAGAGCTTTTCATCAGTCCTAAGTCTTTTCAGAGAACTGGAGCTCACCTGCATGTCCCCACAGGCTTTGGCAGCACCACTCCTGCTGTGTAAACAGCCTGAAAGATCCCCTCCAGGTGAACCCTTCGTGTGATCTCACGGATCAGGACCGGAGCCACTCGTTTTGAACGCAGCTTTTTGTGGACACACAAGAAGTTTATCTCCACCATCTTCTTCTCTCTGTGGAAAGAAACAATGCAAAGCGTGAGACCCAACTGTGCTGAGCGGGATCCAACGCCCTGAGCAATTTAATTCCAGCTCCCCTGAAACACAGACAAGGCCCATGGGAGGTCAAGGAGCAAGGTCTGGCTTTGGAGAGCTCTCCTTGAAGCTGCCACACGAGGTTTTCTCAGGAAATAGTCTCCAACCAGCTCTGGAGGATTTCTGTGGGGCAGAGCTCTACGCTCATCTCACTCATGGTGAAAACAGCCCTCAGGGCTGTTAGCTACATGGCATCCTTGCACAGAACCTTGCAGCCCATCCTAAATATCCCCAGTCTTATCCTCCAAGCAGCCAAGCATCTCCATGGCTGAAGGGCATCGGCCTGGAATGCCACCAAGGGACAGGATGAGAAACTCATGCGAGCAGAACTTACGTTTCATAGATGTGGATGGTGGCAGGAATCGCACTGATAAACCCAACCAGCTTCTTGCTGGAGACCACTCTGACACCACAGTGCCACTGGGGCAGCCAGCCTGGGGGACGCAGCGCCCTGGAGGAGAGACACACGCTGTGGTCACAGCACACAGCACACCCGAGGTTCTACATGCACCTCCTGCTGCCTCCCTGAAACATCCCAAAACCTGCTCCAGGCCACCGAGGCACCCAGGCAGGAGGACAAGAGGTGACCACAGAGTGACACTGCAGGAACACTGGGAGGCATTCCTGCTCCTTCTGGCCTGACACAGGAAGAAATCAACACTCCTCGATTCACGAATGCCCCGAGGAAACAGCAGCTCAGCTATAACAGGTCTCCAAGTGCTACTGCTGGCAGTGTTACTTGGCAGTCACCTTCATCCTGCAGCTCTGGGTCACTGGGAAGCAGCTGCAGTGCTCTGGCCGGGGTTGAGCCCGCAGCATCCCTCACCCTCTGCTCTGTGGCTGCGCTGCCACTCACCACAGCAGGAACTCAGGAGAGTAGTCGAAGCGGAACATGTTGTCATCATCTTCCACGTAGTTCTCATTCAGCAGCGTGTACAGCTCCTTCAGCTGGAGGAGAGATCAAGCAGGTCAAGCGAGTTATTCAACCAGCACTGTTCACCTGCTGAAGCCAGCAGCCCTGAACCAGGATCCAGAACACTTCTGGTGTGGCTTCAGCACTCCAAAAATCACTCCAGACGTCAAAGCACTGAACCATGCGATGGGGACTCACACACTGAGCTGCCCCTACTTACCACGCCTCTGTCCCCAAGGTCCAGCGCGTCCCAGGTGAAGCCCTGGGGCAAAGTGTATGGCTCCTGGCGGATGTTGTCCTTGTCTGGTTCAACGGGGCCGTGGGTGTTCACCACCTCTCCTGCCAAAGAGAGCAGGGAACTATGAAAATCACCTCCATCCCCACAGCACCTGCTCTGGGCTCTCAGCACCTCAGCCCTCATGCAGGCAAAGCAGCCACAGCAGCATGGCTGTCAAAAGATGCACACCCCAGTGCTGAGGAATTGCCTTCAAATGGCACTGAAAAAGTTTCCAGGCAATGAGGAGGCAAACAAAGCCCACAGCAAGAACTGTCCCCACCTCCGCCTCTGGAAGTGCTCATCCATGTAACACTGCATGCCTAAAACACTGAGATGGACAGTGGGGCAGTCAGCCAGAGCACAGTCAGCATTTTGGTGCACTGTGGCTGTTTGGTGCCTCTCCTTCCCCACCCCTTTCATGCTGTACCTCCCAACTAATGGGGTTTATGGGCACAGAGGCGGTTTGCCACGTCAGGATCCTCTGGTGAAAGGGGCAAACACAAACCAGGCTTTGCTGCCTCGGTAACCCCGTGCCTTTGGTATTCCACAATGATTTCCCAGCACAAGCACAAAGAGGGACCAAAGCTGGGTATCACTTCCAGCAAACAGCCCTTTGAGACCAAACAAAGCCTCGGACGGGTGCTGACAGCATGAAAAGGGAATCACACGCGGCGTTTGCAGCAAGAAGTGTTGGGAACTGCCTTGTGAAGATTGTGCAGACAATCTGCAGCCACAACAACTTCAGATAAACCTACATACTATGCTCCCATCTCCTGTGAGGGCTTCTTGGGACAGCCTGGGGGCTCCGGGCCACGTACCGAGCTTGGGCACTGGCTGCGTGTCCCAGAACTGGTAGCTGCGCTTGCTGGCCTCCTCCATGGTTTTGGCAGGGCCCTGGCCTACAGAGAAGAGCTCAATGGCTTTCTGAATCTCCTGGATCCTCTCAGCGGGCAAAGAGTTGACCTGGGGCAAAAAAAAAAGACGAAATGAGGATGCTGAGCTTGTAGGTCTGTGTTTCAGCTCCTCGTGAGGAGTGCTGGGGGTACCAATGGGGTAGGGACAAACCCTGCACCTCCCATGCTCCTTCCCAAGGCTCTCGCTGCTAGTCCAGGGCAAAGCCAAGAGGGGCAGGCAGCCCCTGCTGCTGTTCTTATGTTAATTAAACAAAAATCAACACCAGGGAATGTTGTCCAAGTGTAGGAAAATGGGTTTGTTGAGCTGGCAGCCAGGCATGGTGGCACAGAGCGGCCATTCCCTGCCATCCCCGCTCTGATTTCGGGAAGAGCAGCTGAGAGGCGCCAGTCTGAGCCTTTCAGTGGAGCTGGCTTTGATACCCAGCAACGGGCTGCATTCACCCTGCAGCAACACCTCCCACAGCAGTGGGAATTCCCATGCACTGAGCCAGGAAATCACTCTAAACATGAAGGCTTTCGAGCAGCCAAGTGCCTGAATACAACAGCAGGCAGTGTCAGCACCGGGGTAATTTTGACCGCCCTGAAAGGTTTGAGATGTTCACCTTCATTGGCTGGTCCTGAGCCTGGTCGGGCTGATCTCCTCCTTTTTCTTTCTTCCGTTTTGGTTTCTTTTTCTTCTTTTTGGCTCCGCTGTCATTCACTGGACTCAAGCCACTAGGGAACAAAAGAAACATCATTGCAGTTTTTGGGCTGGTTTGTTTTTGGTGTTGTTTTTTTTTTTGAGGACACTTACACAGCCTCTGAAACACCCTAAGGAAAATAAAAGCTCCCTGTTCCAAGCCCTGGCCTCACAGTCCCCTTCCTTCCCCTGTCCTCCAGCTGAGGACCATGCATTGGTTGAGGTTGGAGGCACCTCTGGATGCACTGGGGCCATCTGAGCTGGTGGCCAGGACCAAGGGCTGCCTGCCTCCATGGCTAGAGGCTCCAGCAGCTTCCACACCAGGAGAAACCCCATTGCCAAAGCCAAGAGGTCTCTGTGTGTGTGGATATGTCTTCGGTCCATGGACCCACACAGCATCTCTCCACTCCAAACTCCTGCTAACAAGTTCAGCCCAAGCGGAATTATTTTACCAACAGGTAGAAGAGGGGAAAAAAACCTCCCTGATTTATGAGTGAAGATGTCGTGAGCAGGAAGAAATCAGAGCTGAGTGTTCCGCATTAGCAGATTTCAGCTGGGGAATGAATGCAGCCCATCAGGCAAAGCACAGAGGAAATGTAATGCAGAGAATGGGAGCTACGCCGGAGTCCTTGGGACTCACAGCCGTGCTTGGAGGGATTTTCAATTTTAAACCCACTTAGCAAAGCAAATACCAACGGTTAGAGGTATTTTCTATTTTAAAGTCCATTTAGCAAAACAAATAGCGTGCCCAATCCCCTCCAACTCCCCAAATTAACCCCCGTGCCCTGCACAAATTGCAAACATCCCCAATCGCAGTGCACGGGGCTGCTCTCCATCCATCTGTCAGTGAACAGACAGCTCTGCCTCGAGCCCACAGCTCTCCCAGATGTGCTCACAGCCTTTTTCCTCTCCTATCTCGTCAACCCAAGAGCTGCTCTGACAGATAACATGGGTGGAGAAAGGCACACCGGCTGCGCTACCAGACCTATCTGGGTACTTCGGGACATGGGCTACTGGCATAGCAGGGACGAGTTGGGTGGAGCTTGGTGATCTTGGAGGTCTTCTCCAACCTTAATGATTCTTGAAAGAGATGTTAAGGTACAAGATGAGGTGACGGGAAGCAGCCAGCAGGGCGTCACCAGCCCATGATGGGGGGAGGTGGAGCTGCATGAGCTTTAAGGTCCCATCAAACCAAAACCTTTCTGTGATTCCAACTCCTCAAACACCTCCATGCTTAGAAATCAGAGAGGTGGTGGATGAGGAGCTGTGTCTGTCCCACATTTAGATGCTGGAAAATCCTCCTGACAAACTAATTGTGTGGCTAATTGGGTGCAGGTAATCTCATTAGGCTGTGGGGGCGGGCAGATGGCGGGACATCATCACTGTGATGTGTTCTGCAGCAAACCAGAAACAGCAACGAAACACCGCTTCCACACAAAGGAAATGAGAAGAAACATGAAAGTGTGAAAAGTTTTCTCTGTTGGAAAATGAACTCTGTGCTTCACCACAGAGCCACTTCCCAGTGCTGACACAGAACCCGGGCGGGGGATGTCAATTCCTCCTTCCTGTCCTTAAAAGGAAAGGAAGTGCTGCTATCGCTCAGTAATAGTGCTGAGTTCCTACAGCCTAGAGCCAAGAGCTGATGGCTCCAAGCACAAACTGGGCACTGGCAGAGGGACAGCCCCAGGCACAGCTCCCAAAAACCACCCCTTTGTGCTCTGTGCTGGGGACAGCACTCACCTCGTGCCCTTGCAGATGTGGCACTGGGGGACATGGTTAGTGGACATCGGGATGGGTTGAAGTGTGACTGGATGATCTTAGAGGTCTTATCCAACCTTAATGTTCTATGAGTGGGCATGGAGGGGATGGATCTGGTGGGGATGGGTTGGGGTTGGACTGGATGATCTTAGAGGACTCCTCCAAATTTAATGACTATGTGACTTGCTCAACGGCACCCAACCCTTCCTAACCCAGCTCACTCATCAGCCACCATTCATCTGAACAGCTGTACTGGGAAATCATGCCGAGAAAGCACAGTAGCAGTGATTAAATGCCATGTCTGCTCTCTGCTTGGTCCTGGTTCCTGCAAACCTAATCATGTAAGAGCAGAGGAGAAGAGAAACCTTTCCAAGCATGGCTAAACCCATTAAAAGGAGACATGATGCCACACCCAGGAGGCAAATAAAATAGAAATGCACATCTGTGCTGCTGTAAAACAGCTTCTGTAGTATGTCTTGCATGACCTTTTATTACCAGACAGGCAAGATCACTGCTGACGGGAAGAGAAAGGCCGTTCCTAGGATGCAGGTGGGAGCCTGGCAAGGCTGGGATGTGCCAGGCAGAGGCACAAAACTTCAGTGCGAATGGTGTGGGATCACTGCTAGTGTCTGTGTCATCGCTTCACACCTCGTGTCCCCAGCACTGCGCTGATGGGTGCCAAGCAGGTGGCACTGGGTGACACGGCGATGCTGTAGGAGCCAGCGGGGGCTGCAGGCAGGAGGATGGCACAAACCAAAGCACCCAGAATTCGGCATAAAACTGCAAGAATCCCCGAGGTCTCCGCCCCCTGCCTCCATCCACGCCACGATCGGGCCCGACCCCGCAGCTTCAGCACACGCTCTCACACATACGAGTGAATGGAAGCTAAACGGCCCGCCCCCAGGCCGACCGACAAACGGCTCGTCCAATCGCAACGCGCGATGTTATCTGCTGGCCAATCAACGCGCGCCAGGGGCGGGGCGGCGCTGACTTCCCGGCCGCTGCCCACCTCCATGGGCCCCGCGGCCGCCCCCGCGCCGCGCTCACCCCCGCTTCGAGCCGCGCTCCGCTTCGTTCTCGCAGTCGCTGCAGTGCTCGTGGTCGTTCTCCTCCGCCGACGGCCGCTGAGGCCTCGCCAGCGGCCGCCTCACTGCTGTCTCACTGTCGTCCGCCATCTTGAAACGGGGCCTCGGCGGCTGCCGCACCCCCACAACAAAGCGCGCTGTGATTGGGTAGCGCGCCGCCGGGCATGCCGGGAGCGGTAGTCCGCGCGGGTAGGCGTTGGCCGGACTGGGCGTGGGCGGGAACTACAACTCCCGTCAGCCTTTGCAGCCCCCGACCCGCTTCCTGCCCGAGGGGGTCGGACCGATCCTAATGCAGGTGGCGCTGATTGGCTGAGAGCGGCACTCTCAGTTCCTCCCACCCAATCGGCGTGCGCTACACTGCGTGGTGCGCGAAGCCGGCAGCGGGTGAGTGCGTAGGGGGCGAGGCTGCGGGTCTGGCTCGGCCCGGCTGAGGGGCTGCGGTTGGGGGTGTGGCTGCGGATTTCCACGCTGAGATCATGATTTATTTTTTTACTTTTTTCTCTTTTAATTTCATTTTTTTTTTCATTGCCGAGCCCCCGGCGCTGAGCTCGGAGTGAAGTTGGTGCACTTTGGCCTTCAGTCACGGCTCCTTGGGATGTGGGCCGTTAGGCCTCTCTGTTCTGTGTGGTAAAATCATTGAATTCACTACTTTATTTTTTTTTTTTTTCTCTTCTGGTTTTGGCTTTCCTCTTGTTTGTTTGTTTAATTAGGGCAGACCAACACCGCCCCAAACTGCTCTGTTCTGGGGGAAAAGCAGCATCTGGCTCCTGCAGGAAGGGATGATCAGCCCCTGTGTACAAATCAAATCGTTTAACATTCACACCTCACAGCACGTTGATACCTCGCACCACGGGTCTCGTCTGGTCCCTGTGGCTGTACAAATGCTTACAAACTCCATTGGGCTGCATTTTGGATGCCAGCCTTTCACACTGCTCCTTTACCCCTCAGTAATTCCTGCAGCTGTCAGCTCACAGAGGTCTGTAATGGAGGGACAGAAATAGGTTTGTTGGGAGCACATAACAGAGGGACAGAAATAGATTCATTGGGATCACGTAACAGGACAGAAATAGGTTTGTTGGGACCAGGTCCCAGCTGGGGCCACAGCTTGGGGTTACTGCGCTTAGAAACGCTGTATTTACTTTACATGGGCAGGAGAGTTTTATGTTTCTAAACAGGAAAAGAGTTTCCTCCCCACAAAGCTGGGTACTGATGGCCTGAGCCATTTCCTCTCCCCCACACCAGCACTGCTCACATCACAGGGTGTAGAACATGTAGAACATCCAGGGCTGGATCCAAACCTGCTCTGAAGGTGAGGGGGGCATAGGAGGAGGGAATGCCCCATGGGGGTCAGGTGCTCACTTGGCAACAAAGCTCAGGATTTACTTCAGCCTCTTGGAGATCACTGATGTTTGTTGTGGCTGCCCTCTCTGAATTCCCCCTTCTTGCTGGAGTTAACCCCATCTGTTTGCCAAGAGGAAGGGAAGAGCGCACATGGTGCTGCTGTGGGCTCTGTGTACTCTCAGCAGCCACAGAGTGAAGTTGCTGGCAGGTGCTGCTGGCTTTCCTCTCTTTGCTCTAACTCCCATTTCCTCCCTCTGCCAAACTGCCTTCAGCTGCTGCTGAGCACATCCAGCCCTCTCTGGATCCCATTTGTAGGACTGAGTCGTGACGCAGGTGTCTTTTTCTAGCAAAGAGGAAGCATTGAAATCACACAGATCGTCAGGGTTTGGGGCAGGTGCCTCTCCAGGAGAGGCTGAGCTTCCCCTGGTCTGGCTAGGAGGAGGATGAGGGGTGGCCAAGAGCAGCCCACCACTCCAGGGATGTGGTTACTAAGGGGATGGAGCTGCTCACAGCCGATTTGGCAAAGGGCTGAACCGGCCCCTGGGCTATCAGCAGGCACAGGGCTGTGTGTCTGATGCCTGTTTGTGAGCTGACAGCCAGGAGCTTACTGCTCAGAGCCGTGATTTCTTGCATCCGTTGCGCTGTCCATGCGGTGCGTGCTGCCGATGACAGTGCTGGCTTCCAGGTAGTGCAGAGATGTGATTTACTTGCAGTCTCCTGTGGTCTGCGTCCTGATTATGTCAGAGGTAGCTTGTCTCCTCTTGCTCCCCATCTGTTGAGATCAAGCAGGGCTCACTATCTGTCCTCGTGGGCTGAAGTGCTGAGTGAGTTCTTCCCGTTGTCACAGATCCTGTGTCACCCTGCCAGAAGCATTGGGTGCCCTCTGATTTGGGACGCTGTAGGTGAGGCACAGCCAGAATCCCCATGCTCTGGGGAAGCCTTGTTTAACCTGGCTCTGTTCTTCAGCGTGGGCACCCAGCTCAGAGGGGTGCCAAGACTCTAATAATGTTTCAGTGACTCCCTGAAAATGTATGACTGGGCTCTGAATGGAGTTGCTTGTTTGGTATAAATATTTGATGAACAAAACAGCCACGTCCTGGCACGTTTTCAGCTCTCTCTTTCTATTTCAGAGCGCAATGTTCCTGGTCGGGCTCTCGGGTGGAATCGCGTCGGGGAAGAGCACAGTGGTGGCCGTGCTCCGGGAACTGGGCTGTGCCGTGATTGATGCTGATGTTATTGCCAGAGAGGGTTCGTTCTGCATTGCTGATCTTTCTCCCCGATGTTCCCCTGACAACTGGGATTGATGTGCAGTGACGCGCAGACGGCAGAGGGTGCTCTGGGTACATTAGATCTGCTTCCCTCCCATTCCCCCAGCCGATGGGGATGTGTGGAGCAGCTGTCTCAGGGGATTGGAACTAAGATATATTTCTAATAAAAAAAAAAAAAAAGAAAAATAATGTCCTAATAACAAATGCCAGGGGAAATCTTATCCTGAGTTTCCCTCTCCAGGAGTGCAATGCAGTCAGTGCTTTCCGGCTTTGAAAGTGAGCTCTTGGCAAAAGAAATGCATTTCTCCTTACACTGGGTTCCGTGGGCTGATCCGACCTCCTGAGCCCCAGGACCTCACCCTGTAACTCAGTTATGCTGGGTGGTATCACTGAGCTGAAAGAATTCCCCTGGTGCTGGCTGTGAATACAGAGAAATCCATCCACAAAATCATTTGTGCCTTAATGTGCTCAAAAAGAAAAAAAAAAAAAAAAAGAGGCTGCAAAGATCTCAGTTCAGAGGGAATTCAGGCTGTGCTCCTGCACGTCTGCACCTTGCTGCTTAGAAACCCCGGCGCTGGGGCTGAGCAGCGGTGCAGGCTGTGTCATTTTGAAGCACTTCTCTGTTTGTGGAAGATCTTACCATGTAGCCACTCAAAGCTGCGATGCCCTCACGTTTTATTGCACTGTAATTCCCCTGGAGGCGCTGGAAATTTGCTGGAGGTGCTCAGAGCCCTCAGAGGCCGTAGGAAAGCGCTACGGATGCTTGATGTCAGTTTTCTACCAATCGCTTCATTTTCCTCCAATTCCTTTTTTATGTGTGTGCTCACGTATGGATCTGCCCCACCCTGCAACGGCCTCGCCGTGAAATTCCGATGGAGAAAGAAATTGGCCTTAAAGACTTTTATTAGGTTGGCCCATGGTTACAACCTGTGGCAACGTTCCTGGATTTCTGAGAGGAAATTACATCTGGTTTGCCACTCTCTGTGGCCAGCCTCAGCTTGATCTTAATTACATTTTTATTATTTCATTCTTTCTGTCGGTGATTTTGATGCCCGTTTAACGTCAGAGTCCCCCCCAAATACCTGCTGGGAATCGATCTCTGAGGCGCTCGCTGCATTCGTTCTCACTAAGAATTTGGTGGCTGAGGCTAAAAGCAGCAAAACACCTTTGTGACAGCCAGAGCCGGCGGTGCAGCACGTCCGAGGCGGTCGTGGCGCTGAATTAATGTCCCCAAAGCGCTTCGATCCCCAGGCGTCAGCCCTCGGAGGGACCTTGGGCTGAGAGTTTGCGGAGCGCTGCCTGCAGCGCCGGTGCCAGCTGTCTGCCGGTGCGTGCTGGCGGGCAGATGCGCTCTCAAGCTCTGTTGTTTAATGAGCAAACCTCATTTGAGGCCGATTGCTGATGCAAAAGCTGCCTGTGCCGTGCGGTTGTCTCTGACCTCCGGCTGTTTAATGTTATCAGTGGTGCAGCCCCGCCTGAAGGCCTATCGGCAGATCGTGCGTTGCTTCGGCCCCGAGATCCTCCTGGAGAGCGGAGAGATCGACCGTGAGGCGCTGGGAAACATCATCTTCTCCCACCCCGAGAAACGGCAGCTGCTGAACGCCATCACCCACCCCGAGATCCAGAAGGAGATGCTGAAGCAAGTCTTGAAGTACTTTGTGCTAGGTAAGGGCGGCGGGGCTGCTGGCTGTGCCCGTGTCAATGTGGAGAAAGGGGCAGGGAAGGGGAGCGGAGCTGAGTGGCCGCCTTTGTGCTCCGCCGCTGGTGGCCTTTAGCTTCGGTGTTCCGAGTTTTCATCGCTGCCCTTCCTGCCTTTCACCGCTGCCCTTCGCATTCTTCTTCTATGGTTTACAGTACATCTGCAGGGCCTGAGAAAGGCATTGTGAGGCCTCTTTGGAGATTGCTCTTTGGATAATGTCATACCTTCTGAAATGGCCAAATATTGTTCCCCGCTCCCAGCCTCCCTGGGCTTCGATGAAAGCTGCAGAGCACTTTTAGTCTCGATAAGGTGAGAAATGGGCTGACAGCTGTGCTTTCCAAAGTCCCACTTTTCCCCCTGATAAATATAACAAATGCAGCTGTCAGACTTGGTCTAATCAAATGCCAGATAAGATCACCAGCTGTTTCGGAGGTCTCCGTGTAGACAGAAGGATGTCTTAATAGAGTCAGTCTGGTTTTGTGGAGCTTATCAAAGCTGAGCTGCTTGACAGCTGAATAGGGCTGCACAGGGACCCCAAGATTTGGGGTGGAAGGAGCAGAAGGCAAGGGAAACAACAGGCAGGAGAGCTGGGAGCCAAAACACTCCGAGTTCTGAACCCAGGCTGCAAACTCAGAAGGAAGGCCCTGTCCTGCCCCTTGGCGAGAGTGCAGTGTGTGTTCAGCAGGCTGCTTTGTCCTCATTAGTCAGGTTTTAATGATTTGGGATAGCTGGATGCTGTCTCCGAGGATTGCTCTGTAAGGAAGGCTCTATTGATCAAGCCATAGGGCAGCAAGAAGCATCTCTAGACAGAGATGCTGGTAAAATGGTGGTTTGCTGGGGGATTGTGCCTTTGTCCAGGCTTTTGTTGCCGTGGCCTGGTTGGATGGGGAGCACTGGCTTTGTTTATAAACCAGCAGAGCCGTCTGCAAGGATCTCCTTGCTCGCTTTGGGAAAAGTGAAACTGCTCAGCTAAAGCTTTCCAAAAGGGAAGAAAACTAAGCTGGAAAATGAGCCGGGAAACATCGGCTTAGCTGACTGCAGCCTGGCAGAGCCTCGGACAGCTGAAAGAGAGAAGAGCAAATTCTGCTGTGGGCGCTGCTCCCCTGGAGAGGCTGGCGACGATGTGTGACTGCTGCTCCTGCCAGCACTGCACTGCCGCTTCCATTTGAGCTTCTTGTTTCATCTCCTCATTATATTTCTGCAGCTTCACCTTTGGTCTGAGATCATCCAGGTTAGGGTTTCGGTTGGTTTTGTTTTTTTTTCTTCTTTCCCCTGCAGAAACTTGGACTGAAACCATTTCCTCTGTCTGAAAGGAGGGGGGCTGCTGTTCTCTCGGAGCAGCTGCGCTCACGGAGAGCTTTGCCGGAGCAGCTGCAGCGCACGTGTGAGGCTGTTGGGAATCCGTGTAACGCCGACCCTTTTGGGGGTGTTGTCATTCCTGCAGGCTACCGCTATGTGATCCTCGACATCCCTCTGCTCTTCGAGACCAAGAGGTTGACCAAGTTCATGAAGCACACCGTCCTGGTTTACTGGTAAGCGCCACACGAGCTGCGAGCACTGGGCCACCTCCCCGTCCCTCCGTGCCCAGCTCAGCGCCGCCTCTGCCCCGCAGCGACCCGCAGACCCAGCTGGCACGGCTGAGGAAGAGGAGCGGGCTGTCCCAGGCTGAGGCCGAAGCACGCATTGCCTCGCAGCTGCCGCTGGATGAGAAGCGCCGCCTGGCCGCTCACGTCATCGACAACTCCGGCGACCGCGAGAGCACGCGCCAGCAGGTGCTGCGGCTGCACGCGAGGCTGGAGGATTCCCTGGACTTCCTGTGGGCACGGCTGGCGGTGGGGACGGCCGTGGCTGCGCTCGGAGGGCTGCTGTACCTCCTCCTCCAACGTTTCATCTCTTAATTCACCTTTTTAGGGTTTTTTTTTTTCTTGTTTTTTTTTTTTTCCCCCTCAGTTGTTTTCCAAAGGCCTGGATTTCCAGGTTTGAAAAGGGCACTGAAAGGCCACCTGTTTTAATGAGCTTTGCCAGCTGAATGCAGACAGTGGGGTGAGGTTTTCTCCTGCTGACTTCCCAAGGTGAATGTGAGTTTTCTTCCAGCACCATCTCACGTCTCTGTTCTTTAACTTTCTGCTCAGATGGTGCCCATCTGTGGGTGAGACAGCTCCCATGGAGGGGATGAGGCCCTTCTTAGCCCCACAGAGATCTGAATGGTGGCATTCCGACCTGTGGTGAATCCAGGCACCTCAGCCTCTTCCATGGCAATCTCTTTATGGGGGGAATAGATGGGCTCTCAGGTCTGGTTCCTGCTGCTAACTGTCCCCAGGTTGATCCCCTGGGATTAGATATGAGATTTCTCCCTCTTTCACTTTAAACCTGTGGTTGGGAACCAGCAGCACGTCATTCCCCAGGGCTGGGTGTACAGCTGGCTGCTCGCATCCCCTCTGCCCCGTGTTTCTGCAGCCTAAACAACCCCGTGAGCATTACCTCCCAAGGGGGGATGATGCTGAGGGCCTGATGCACCCCCAGAGGGCTGAGACCCAGGAGCTGCCCCTTGGGAAGGCACTACTGGAGAGGATGAGCCTGAGCGAGGCGGGTGCTGGCTCTTGGCGTTTGGTTTAATAAAGCACTAACCAGCAGACAGCTCCCCGTGGCTCTGAGATTTCCGGGCTGCAGCGCTGCTCTTTTCCTGGCCTTCTCCCAGGCTGTTCCTATGCTGGGGCACGGCTGCGCTCTGTAAAGTTCATTGTGTGCAAGCAAAGCTTACGAGCACGCTGATGTGTTCCCGATGCAGAGCCTGGTTCTGGTCCCAGGAGCTCTGCAGCCTCGGTTCCTGCAGGGCCGTGGCTCAGCCCTGGCCCTGAGCTCTGCTCTCAGCTCTGGGCTCATGAGCACAGAGTGCAGCGGGGTTCCGGGTCCTGCAGTTAGCGTGGCTGCAGGGACCTGTGGGTCCCGGCCCTGGGCTGCTTAGTCTGAGCATCCCAGCACAAGCAATAACTCTCCGTCATGCCCTTCTCCTGCTTTTTAATGTGCCTTTAATTGCGGTGGTGATGTTGGGGCCGGGAGTCCCTCCCAGCAAGCCATAAATCAGGGCTGGAGCAGGACAGGCTAAGCCAGAGATAAGCACTGATTGCGTTCCTCCCTCCCGGCTCGCTGCCTCTGCGATAAATGGGGCTGCGATGAGGCCGGGGGCAGTGAGGCTGGCACAGTAATCACATTTGGCGCTCCGCTCCCGCCCCGCTGACGTTTCCCAGGCACTAATGAGTTTAGTAGGGCCAAGGGAGGGCTGATTTCAGGGGGGCTGAGAGGCGCAGTGCTGCCCAGCGTGGGGATGGGGATGTGCACTGCCCGGCTGTGGGGCTGAGCTGGGCTCACATCTTGTGTCCTGGCTGCACAGCTGGCACCCGTGGGGAGGACGCTGAGCCCAGTGCACGGCTTTGGAATCAGATGCTGCGTCCCCCATGGGTACCCAACGATGGTCCCCCACTGCGGGTGTCCTCTGGCTGCCATGTCCCTCAGTTTTGGGGACAACCTGGGGCACACCCTGTGGCCACATCCCTGACCCTTTCAGGGACACCCTGCACTCAGCGGCTGTCCCCACCGGTGACAAATGGCTCAGCTCTGTGCCATCGACAGCTCAATCGATGGCTCTGGAGGGAACCCGAAGGGCAATGCACATCCATCTGGGTAGACGAGGCCTGCTTGAGACCTCCGTGCTTGTGACACTGGTGGCTGCCACCCAGCATGGGTCCGTGGAGGCACCCAGGCTGTGGGGACAGCAGTGTCCCTTTGTCCCCAGGCATGGATTGGGACCCAACACCCAAAGAGGGGCCCCTAGGGACAGGAAGAGAGGGCTGAGTGGCGTCACTCACGGCGCCAGTGTCCCGGTCGCTGTCACCACGTGGTCCCTGCAGCATGGCACAGTGTCACCATCACCACATGGTCCTGCATGCATGGCACAGTGCTGCAGCACAGCCCCGCGGCGTCACCGTCCATGGTGTCACACGGTGTCACTGTCACTGCACGCTGCACGGGGTGTCACTGTTGCTGCCTGGCCACGGGGTGCCACACAGTGTCACTGCAGCTCCCATGGGTTGTCACACAGAGTCACTGTCACTGCCTGGCGCACGGGTGTCACACAGCGCCATGTCATTGCATGGCCCACGGGTGTCACCCGGCCTCATGTCACCGCCATCCCACAGTGCATCGCACAGCGTTGCTGCCAGCGCGTGGCCTGCGGGTGTCACCCAGCATTGCTGTCACTGCGTGGCCTGGGGGTGTCACGCAGTGCCGCTTGGCAGTGCCACAGCCGCTCCCCTGCACGTCCTGTAGGCCGTCACCCCTGTCACTGCACGGTCCCCAACCCACTGGGGGATGCGTCCCCATGGTCCCTGATGCACTGGGGAACGTGTCCCCATGGTCCTCGAGCTGGTCCCGTCCGCCCGCCTCATCCCTGTCCCCTGCTGCCAGGCAAGCAGTGATTTTCCATCAGTCACCGGCTGTCTCGATCAGCCAGGCTCTAATTAAGTATCGGTGTTGGCAGCCCTTAATTGCCAAGCGGTGGGAGGGTGGTGGCCCCGCTGCGCCCACAGCCTCTGTAATGAGCATCCATGCAATGGGGACGGGCTGGGGGATGTAGTGCCCCAGCCTCACCCCAAAGCTGCGCCAGGGTCACCCCTGGGGTGGGGGCATCGCCCAGCACTGAGCTGGGTATGAGGGTTAGCCCATGCCCGCTGGCCAGCTAGCTCCCTGAGTCACCCAAGTAGTGTGTTGGCCAGCTGGCCACCCAGCTAGCCAGAAAGCCTGATGGTCAACCGGCCAGTTAGCCAACCAGCCAGCCTGCTGGCCATCGAGTCAGCCAGATAGCTAACCAGCGCAGCGCCCAGCCACCCACCAGCCAGCCAACCAGCTAGCCAGCTGCCAGCATCCCACTAGCCGGCTGCCTAGCCATCCAGCCACCCCATCAGCCACATCTCTAGCCAAGCAGGCAACCAAAGAGCCACTGGGGTGTCTGGCCTGCGGTGGGCGCACGGTGGCTGGGACCGTGGCCAAAGCATTTAGCAGGGACAAGGGAGCACTGTGCTAGAACTTGCCTCAGTTTCCCCTTCTGTTTCTTTCTCTCCAGCTCCATGTTGCTGTCACAGTGCCCAGACACCACACCACACCATTGCTTGTCTGGAAAACTCCACATTAACACCTTCATTTAATCAGCTCTCCTGCCCAACGAGGCAATTGGTCATGGTGCCCCCTCTCAGTGCTGGAAGGGCTGCTGGTCTGGAGGGATAGAGGGATGTGTGGGGGGATGGATGGAGAGATTAAGGTATGAAAGGATGAATGGAAGGATGGATGGATAGAAGGATGGATGGGTGGATGGATGGAGGGGTGGAGGGATGGGTGGAAGGGTGGACAAATGAGTGCATGCATGCATGGAAACAAGGATAGGTGCATTCATGAGTAGATGTGTGGAAGACGGATGGATGGTCAGGTGTATGGGTAGAGGGATGAAAGGATGGATGGGTGGATGGGTGGATGGATGGATGGATGGATGGATGGATGGATGGATGGATGGATGGCTGTGCAAATGATATGGGGTTAAATTGATGCATGGATGCATGGGTGGGAGGATGTGTGGATGGGTGGCTGTGAAGAATACAATCGTGTGCATGGGTGGATACAGGTCGGGATCGAGGGAGGTGTGCATAAATGGAAGGATGTACAGATGGAGGGAAGGAGGGAAGGAGGGAGGGAAGGAAGGAGGGAAGGAGGGAGGGAAGGAAGGA
>NW_024966715.1:0-1056 GCF_019238085.1 Lagopus leucura
CTCCTTTTGTAGAATCTGCAGGTGGATATGTGGATAGCTCTGAAGATTTCGTTGGAAACGGGAATTTCTTCATATAAAATCAAACAGAAGCATTCTCAGAAACTTCTCAGTGATGTTTGCATTCAGCTCATGGAGTTGAACACTTCCTTTCATAGAGCCGGTTTGAAACACTCTTTCTGCACTACCTGGAAGAGGACATTTCGAGCGCTTTGAGTCCTATGGTGAAAAAGGAAATATCTTCTCATAAAAACCAGAAAGAAGCATTCTCAGAAACTTCTTTGTGTTGTGTGTACTCATGTAACAGTGTTGAACCATCCTTTTGACAGAGCAGTTTTGAAACACTCTTTTTGTAGAATCTGCAAGTGGATATTTGGATAGCTTTGAGGATTTCGTTGGAAACGGGATGACATATAATATCTAGAGAGAAGCATTCTCAGGAACTTCTTTGTGATGTTTGCATTCAAGTCACAGAATTGAACATTCCCTTTCATAGAGCAGGTTTGAAACACTCTTTCTCTAGTATCTGGAAGTGGGCATTTCAAGCGCTTTCAGGCCTATGGAGAGAAAGGAAATACCTTCAAATAAAAACTAGACAGAAGCATTCTCAGAAACTTATTTGTGATGTGTGTCCTCAACTAACAGAGTTGAACCTTTGTTTTGATACAGCATTTTGGAAACACTCCTTTTGTAGAATCTGCAGGTGGATATTTGGATAGCTTTGAAGATTTCGTTGGAAACCGGAATATCTTCATATAAAATCAAGACAGAAGCATTCTCGGAAACATCTCTGTGATGTTTGCATTCAACTCAGTAGAGTTGAACACTTCCTTTCATAGAGCAGGTTTGAAACACTCTTTCTGCACTACCTGGAAGCGGACATTTCGAGCGCTTTGAGGCCTATGGTGAAAAAGGAAATATCTTCTCATAAAAACCAGAAAGAAGCATTCTCAGAAACTTCTTTGTGTTGTGTGTACTCAAGTAACAGTGTTGAACCTTCCTTTTGACAGAGCAGTTTTGAAACACTCTTTTGGTAGAATCTGCAAGTGGATATTTGGA
>NW_024966716.1:0-1049 GCF_019238085.1 Lagopus leucura
TGGGTCTTTTTGCTTCTCTATGGGTCTCTACGGGTCCCTATGAGTCTCTATGGGGACTCTATGGGGTCTCTGTGGGGTCTCTATGGGCCGTTATGGGGTGTCTATGGGGTCTTTATGGGGTCTCTATGGGTTCTCTATGGGGTTGCTATAGCTCTCCATGGCCACTAGGGAGCGCTGTGGTTCCACTGGGTCCCTACGTGTCCTTATGGGGCTCTATGAGACTCAGTGGGTTTCTATGATCCTCTATGGGTCTCTATGGATCCCACTTGTCTCTATGGGGTCTCTATGGAGCGCTCTGGGGTTGCTATGGCTCTCTATGGCCAGTAGGGGGCGCTGCGGTGCCTCATGCGTCTCTATGGGGTTTCTATGGGTCTCTCTGAATCTCTACGGGTTCCTATTGTTCCCTATGGGTCTCTATGGGTCTCTATGGGTGGTGGGTGCCGCTGCAGCCCAAGCTCGGGACCCCCAAGTACAGAGGTAGGAAGGGGGGGGTTATGGAGTCGAGGTGGGGTCTCTGTGGGTCCAGGTGGGGACTCTATAGGGCGGTATGGGGTCTTCATGGGGTCTCTATGGGGCGCTCTGGGGTTGCTATAGCTCTCCATGGCCACTGGTGGGCGCTGTGGTTTCCTATGGGTTCCTGTGGGTCCCTATGGCTCTCTGTGGGTCTCCATGGAGACTCAGTGGCTTTCATAGGCACCCTTATTCTCTATGAGTCCCTATGGGTCCCAGCATTGGTCCCTATGGGTCCCTATGGGTCTCCATGTGTCCCCATGTCTCCCTATGGGTCCCCATGGATCTTAATGGGTCCCTATGGGTTTCTATGTGTCCCCATGTGTCCCTATGGATCCCCATGTGTCCCCATGTGTCCCTATAGGTCCCCATGGATCTTAATGGGTCCCTATGGGTCCCTATGGGTCCCCATGGATCTGAATGGGTCCCCATGTGCCCCCATGTGTCCCCATGTGTCCCTAAGAATCCCTATGGGTCTCCATGTGTCCCTATGTGTCCCCATGTGTCCCCATGGATCTGAATGGGTCCCCATGTGTCCC
>NW_024966716.1:1059-2032 GCF_019238085.1 Lagopus leucura
CCCCATGTGTCCCTATGGGTCCCCATGGATCTTAATGGGTCCCTATGTGTCCCCATGTGTCCCCATGGATCTGAATGGGTCCCCATGTGTCCCCATGTGTCCCTACGTGCCTCTATGGGTCCCCATGTGTCCTCATGTGTCCCTATGTGCCCCTATGGGTCCCCATGTATCCCCATGTGTCCCTATGTGCCCCTATGGGTCCCCATGTGTCCTCATGTGTCCCTATGTGTCCCCATGGATCTGAATGGGTCCCTATGGGTCCCCATGTGTCCCCATGGATCTGAATGTGTCCCCATGTGTCCCTATGTGTCCCCATGTGTCCCTAAGAATCCCTATGGGTTCCCATGTGTCCTCATGTGTCCCTATGTGTCCCCATGGATCTGAATGGGTCCCCATGGATCTGAATGGGTCCCCATGTGTCCCTATGTGTCCCCATGTGTCCCCATGGATCTTAATGGGTCCCCATGTATCCCCATGTGTCCCTATGTGCCCCTATGGGTCCCCATGTGTCCCTATGTGCCCCTATGTGTCCCCATGGATCTGAATTGGTCCCCATGTGTCCCCATGTGTCCCTACGTGCCCCTATGGGTCCCCATGTGTCCCCATGTGTCCCTAAGAATCCCTATGGGTCCCCATGTGTCCTCATGTGTCCCTATGTGTCCCCATGGATCTCAATGGGTCCCCATGTGTCCCTATGGATCTCTATGTGCCCCTGTGATTTCCAGGTGTCCCCATGTGTCCCCATGTGTCCCCATGTGTCCACATGTGTCCCTATGGGTCCTCATATGTCCCATGTGTCCCCATGTGTCCCTATGGGTCCCCATGTGTCCCTATGTGCCCCTATGTGTCCCTATGTGCCCCTATGTGCCCCTATGTGTCCCTATGTGTCCCCATGGATCTGAATGGGTCCCCATGTGTCCCCATGTGTCCCTACGTGCCCCTATGGGTCCCCATGTGTCCTCATGTGTCCCTA
>NW_024966716.1:2042-2279 GCF_019238085.1 Lagopus leucura
GTCCCTACGTGCCCCTATGGGTCCCCATGTGTCCTCATGTGTCCCTATGTGTCCCTATGTGTCCCCATGGATCTGAATGGGTCCCCATGTGTCCCCATGTGTCCCTCTGGGTCCCTATGTGTCCCTATGTGCCCCTATGTGTCCCTATGTGTCCCCATGGATCTGAATGGGTCCCCATGTGTCCCCATGTGTCCCTACGTGCCCCTATGGGTCCCCATGTGTCCTCATGTGTCCCTA
>NW_024966717.1:0-18007 GCF_019238085.1 Lagopus leucura
GACTCAGTGATCCCTGGAGGTCCTTCCAGCCCCATAATTCTGTGATTACAGTCAAAACGTAGTGGCTTGAATATGTCCCTATTGTATTTCATCCCACATTTCACAGATTTCCTGTACTTTGTCAAAAACCTAATTCCATCTATCGCATTGCAACTATCTCTATTTTCTATTGCATTATAACATTTCCACCTTCCACAGCCTATCAACTACAACATTAATGTAAACCTTGAAGGAGATCAGATGCAAGAGAACCACCTAGTGAACCCCATACCTTACATCCCTCCATTTTGCAAATGAACTGCCACTCAGTGCTTAGTTGGCAAAACTAGCCCTTCAGCTGTGCTTAGATTCTACCATATTTTCACAAGACTCAATTTTTCCTCTTCCTGAAGGTTTAAAAGAAGCCAATAAAACACAATGACTAATGCTGCAATTGCAGTCAGCATACTTAAGAATAATAGCTTCTCCCCTACCCACAAAGATCATAAATCACAGAATCATTTAGGTGGAAAGGTGACTTCAAAGGTTACCTGTAACAGGTTGCTCCAGGCTTTGTACAGTCAAGCACTACTGTCTCCAAAAAGAGCCTGGCTCCATCCTCACTATAATTTTCCACTGGGTAGTTAAAAACTGCAGTAAGACTATTCCCCACCACTCATCCTTCTCTTCAAGTTGAGGAAGGTTCTCTCAGCTCTACCACCTACATGTTGTGCTTCAGCCCTTTCTCATTCTCCCGACCCATCACAGCGCAGGCTGCAGTCTTTGCACTGGTAAGTCCAAAGTTAGACACAATACTTAAAAAGTTGCCACAAAATACACTGAGCTTTGTTTGATGTAATCTGCTCCTCAAAAACTTCCGAGCAGTTCTGCATCTTGTTGTCTCCCAATGCTTCCAAACGGTTCTGATTTTTTTCACAAAATAAACACGTACCTCACACACGTTCTTACTACACACACACACTTCCGAGTTCCTCTAAAACAACTCAGTTTTTAAAGGCTGAAGCTTTTTTTTCCTTCTTCCATACATGCAGCATCCAGAACATTTTCCACAAACACCATACCTAACCCTTCTGCTCCAGCATCTCCCACCAGTGCTGACAACTCTTCCGTCCTCTTGATCAGAGCAGCTTTTTGGCACGCCACACTTGGGAAATCCACCTCATACATTACAGTGTGATGTAGAAGATCCATGTCTTTCAAACGGAAGTACAAGGAGTCAAAGCCAGCACCTAGAGACAGGATCTGCAGAGAAATCGGCAGAAAACAAGTGATACTCTAGCAGCATCCTGAGCATCTTCCTGTGAAGAACATTCCAGTTCAGGTGCACAATCTGCAGAGTAACAAAACCAGGTAATCTCCCAAAAGAGGTTGAAAAACTTGTGCAAATACTAGATAGATATTTCTGTCAGCAACAAATGCAGAACCAGTACTGCCAAGTAGATCCTCTGCACTATTTTGGGAGAAAACCACCACAGCTGCTAAAAAACGTTTCATGTACAAATACAGCAGAAGCTGCCAGCACAGCCAGGCAATGGAAACGTACCTGTCTCCTAGGATGACTTCTGGTCTTCAGCAGGAAATCTTGAACACAGTGATCTACAGCACGGGCACGGACATAATAACCTCTGTGGAATGAAATTCAACTGGAACTGCTGTCCAGTAACCCTATTTCTCCAAGAATTACACTGTCTATTCCAAAAAAAAACACAAAAAACCAACAAACCTTTTCTCTCTCAGCTTCCACTCAATAATCATATTTATGTACCTACACTTGGTGATATCTGATGATTCTGTAATCTCTAGACCCTGTATTTAATGTCTAACCACCAAGACCACAGATAACTGAGAGAAAACACGTAAATTTCCTAACTGTACCAGTCTACAAACATAAATACTCAGTGGATGGAAAAGGATGAGTCCAGACAGTCAGAATGCTTCCTGCAATGCAGTTGGCCAACATCTTAGCCAGGATGAACCTGATGAGGTTCAACACAGCAAAGTGCAAGGTTTGGCATTTGGGCCGGAGGAATCCCAGGCATCAAAACAGACTGGAAGGAGAGGTGCTTGAGAGCAGCCCTGTGGAGAAGGACCTGGGGGTCCTGATGGATGAACATGAGCCAGCAGTGTGTTCAAGATGCTTGGAAAGTCAATGGGATCCTGGGCTTCACCAGAAGAGGGGTGGTCAGATGGAAATGGGAGGTGATTTTCCCTCTCTACTCTCTATCTAGAGTACTGTGTCCAGATCTGGGGTCCACAACACAAGAAAAGACAGGGAGCTGTTGGAGAGGGTGCAGAGGAGCCACAAAGATGATCAAGGGGCTGCAGCATCTCCCTGCAAAGACAGGCTGAGGGAGCTGGGCTTGTTCAGCATGGAGAAGAGAAGCTGCGGGGTGACCTCAGTGCAGCCTGCAGTGCCTCAAGGGAGCCTGCAGACAGGAGGGGAGTCAGCTCTTGGAAAGGGGAGATGGCAGCAGGACAAGGGGAAATGGTTTGGAGTTGAGGGAGGGCAGCTGGAGGTTGGATGTCAGGGGGAAGTTGTTTAGAGAGAGAGTGGTGAGGTGCTGGAACAGCTGCCCAGAGAGGCTGTGATGCCCCGTCCATCCCTGGAGGTGTTCAAGGCCAGGTTGGATGGGGCCCTGGGCAGCCTGGGCTGCTGTGAAATGGGGAGGTTGGTGGCCCTGCCTGTGGCAGGGGAACTGGAGCTTCATGATCCTTGGGGTCCTTTCAACCTGGATCATTCTGTGATCTCACTTCCTGCCCCAAATCAGATGGTGTGACAATATGAAATTAACTCCTTTATACACAAGGTGATGTGCTCAACCAGCAGTTATTGGGTATAACAAAATGAAAGCTGCGTGTGCAAGAGCATTAACGGGGAGCAAAAATGAAAACTGAAAGGAGTTTCATTCTCTGTGTTGGTTTTCTTTTTTCTGTGTGATGAAAACCAAGAAAACTGAATTCCTGGAAAGCATTCAGCATCCACCTGGCTGCTGCCTCCGTTTCCTCAGTGCTCAGGAAACCAGTTTTACTCAGTTTCACGGTGTTCCCACCAGCCGTTCCTCTCCCTGTCAACTCCCCCAGCAGGCGCTCATTATCCCCACCCCCAGACCTCACAGAAACATTTTAAAAGAAACCCAAGGATTTGGGAAGACAGCATTAACAACAGTAACATGTAGCTCCTGGCATGAATTTAGTTTGGCACACCGACGCCACGTGAGCAGACAACTCGACACAGATGCACTTTCAGATGCGATTAGCAGCGTTTGCCCTCACAGGCCTGCCAGCTCCTGACATTTATGTTACCTACACGAAACTCCTTCGGCAGTTCGCAGTCACTGTCATATCGAGCCGCCTCACGTTAACCAAGGCTCACCGCGGGTACGCACTGTAAGCGCCCGCGTTTGAACGCCCCGCACAGCCGCGCTCACGCACAGCGCGGAGCGGCAGGCGCTGCTCGCCGCTCCCGTCCGCCGCCTCGCCCCGAGCCGCACCGCGCATTCCTACCGGTGGATGAGCGCAGTTCTCCTCCGCGGCCGGCCCGCGAGGAGCCGCACGAAGCGGTCCCGCACGTATCCCCGCTCCGCCGCTGAGCATTTGCTGACGGCGCTGCTGCCGCCCGTGCCCCGCACCTGCGGGACGACAAACCGCGTGACGAACCGGGCGCCGCCGCGCCGCAGCCCGGCTGCCTTACGGCACAGCTCCCGCCGGAGCGGCCGAGCCTCCTTCGCGGCGCCGCCTCTCCCTGCCGCCCCGAGAGCCCGGCCGGACTCCTCCCGAGCAGAACCGCCCCGCTCCGCAGTCGGCGCTCACTCACGCCCGCGCTCGGCCGCCCTCCCTCCATGCCGCGCGCAGAGATGCGTCGCTCACGCGCAGTGACGTAGGCTCTGCGGACGCTACGTAGCGCCCCCTGGCGGCCCGCCCCGCCCCGCCCCGCCTCGTCCCGGCAGCACCGCCTCCGGGCAATCCGCGTGCGGCGCCCGCTCGGCCCCGCGGCGTCCCCGTCTGCGGGCGCGGCCGTCCCGCCGCCCCTCGCTGCTGCCGCGGCGCTCGGCGGACCCGGGAGCGCGCTCCCGTACCTGAGCCCGGCAGCGAGGGAGGGCCGGAGGCTCGCGGCCGTGGCAACGGGCAGCCTCTTCGCGGTAAGCGGAGGGACGCGGGAGGAGCGCGGAGCTGCCCGGAGGATGCGTGCGGCGCTGCGGCCGTGCGGAGCTCCCCGGGGGGTGCTGGGGTGCGGCAGCGCGGCGCTGAGCGCCTTGCGGGCCTGAGCTCCCCGCCGAGCTGCTGAGCTGCCCGGGGGCGCGGAGCTCCGCGCGCTCTTGAGCAGAACTGACGCGGGCGCTGCCCGTGGCTTTGTGAGCGCTCGCAGCCTGCGGTGTGACCGAGAAACGGGCAGGGCACGGCCTGTTGCAGAGCAGGTGGATGTTCCTGCTGTTTCTCCTTAGGGTTTGCACTGCGAGTTGTAGAAGAGCCGTGCTGGCCTGGCCGTAGCAAGGTGTCACCAGGACTATGCTTGCCTCTGTGCTCATTGTCTCTACGTATCTTGTGGTCTGCACAGTATTATGTTGTGCATTGCATCAGCTGGAATCACAAAATGTCACTTCTGCAGAGAACGGTCAGCATGCGTATTTCTAACTGGGATCCATGCAGCTCACTCCTCGACCTACTACTGCTACTACTGCTAGCATTTCATCAGTAGCAGTACAGATTTCTTTTTTCAGAGGTGCACTTTAGTAGAGCTGCCTTTTAGGCTATTCCCGGCGGATTTGGAGTGGCTCATATATGTGGTTACAGGGCAGGATGCAGGTCAGTAGTTCTGTTTATATTCTGGATGTATGCACTTTCTCCAGGGATATCAAGACTTCCCTCCAGGGCTCTCTTTTGCGAACTGCCCATTATTTTGTTGATTGTCCCATCTCTGCAGTGTGGAGATGATGTTTGGATTGCACTGCAGTTAAGGCTCACGGGCTGTGCTGTCCCATCCTGCTGATACTTCAGGTCCTGCAACGTTCCCAATTCTACAAGCATCCTGAGAACGATGATGAAAAAAAAAATGCTTGGCAGCAAGCTGGGGAATGGCCACTCAACACTGCATCCAGCTGTCCCAGGAAGATTTTTCCAGTTCCATGTTTCTATATCCATAACAATCTTCTGTGCAAGCTCTGTCAGAGACACTGAAACATGAACTAGGCATCAGACACATAAAGCTGAGAGGGAGTGGGACTGGGAGGTTAGTTTCCTGTCCTTGGTACAAGGCCCTGCATGCATACTCCATGAGGAGAGGCTCTATATTGGAGTTCTGTGATGCGGGAAAAGAATGTGGTGCCAGTAATTCTTGGGCCTCCACGTCCAAACTCAAGCTGCCATAGGTATGAAATCCCGTAATCACTCAATTTTATCAGACGCTGGAATTTTTGCTCCTGTGTCTTTCTTACTCTGAAAAGATGTTTTAAAGCCTGATAGCTGTAATAGCTAGCAGAATTCTTGTTGAATGCAATAATAGCCAGTTTATATCTATCTGTTCTTGGTTCACAATCAGTCTTAATCTGAAATGATTCCTTTACCTATCCTGCACTGACTCTAAGTGCACAAGCAGACAGGTTTATCACTGCTTGATCTGTTTTGCCAGACTAAGCCTAGCCAAACAAGCTGTGTTGGTGGGAAGAGTGAGGCTTTTAAATGCACGCTGAGAGGGCGTGCTGCCCTAGCACTTGCACTTCCATCAGGTTTGGATGCCTTTGCAGGCCGATGCAGCAGGGGGACGCCTTATCCCGATGTGCATGGGTAACTTCTCCGTGCCCGATCTCTCCTCCCACTGCTCCGAGGATTCCTCTGGGGTTTTGCAGACATTCAAAGCCTGTGAGGAATGCACTCCTCACCCCACATAACAGAAAACACACAGCAGAGCAGCACAGGCATCTCAGGGCCCCATGCTGCTCCCACCCCCAACTGGGCAGGCAGTCTGAGGAGAGAGGAGTACATAATGAGAAGCATTTGCTGCCACAGCTATCTATAGTCTTTTGTTTAGGAGCAGGCGAGGCGTGGTCTTTCTTCCTGACCTCAGAGATGACGGCAGAGAACCCCGATGAGAAACAGGGAGTGCTCCGGAGCGAGCAGCCAGGCTGCTCAGCATGGAGGAGTGGGACGCCAGAATCCCCCGAAGGTTCACTGAGTGGTGCTGTCCTCCCACAGGAGGCTGCACTGTGCCCAGCGTCAGAGTCTGCCTTCAGTTCAAGGTGGACCAAAGATGTTGGGGCTTTGACATGGGCTGAACAGCGAAGCATTTTCCCTTATCTTTCTTGCTGTTCTGATCACCTGGATGTGTGCTGAAGGTTATCAGCTGCATCACAGTTTCTCTATCAGCTTCCATCTGGGAAAAAGCTCTGTGAATGATATAAAGGTGACATATGTGCATGGTGCAGAGCAGTAGGGCTGTACATTAATGATATTGGTACCTTTTTCTTTCATTACCTATTTGTCTTGTTGCTCTCAAATACTGCAAGAGACGACGACTGGACTCATCTGCTGATCTAGGATAATGTGGCAAAATCCTGGAGAACAGATGATACCAATCTCAGATCTCAATACATCAGTATTACCACAGAGGCCTCTGTTACAAGGCAAAGCCTTGTCAAGCTAAGGCCGATACGGCAAAATGTGGAGATAAGCAGCATGACCTCTAAGTCCTCTACACACATGCAATTCCTGAGTGTGCATCCTAAATACTTTACAAAAGACAGCTATGTCATCAAAGGCAGTGATTGACAAAACAACTTAGAATCACAGGAACCAGTCACTTTTAAGAACCTGAAAAAAACAATAATCCAATATATTGTAAGCCAAAATAATACACTGTCAAGGAATCATAGGATGGTTTGGGTTGAAAGAGACCTTTAAGATCACTTAGTTCCAACCCCCTGCTCTAGGTAGGGATACCTGTCACAAGACCAGGTTGCTCAAAGCCCCATCCCTGGAGGTGTTGGAGGCCAGGTTGGATGGGGCCCTGGGCAGCCTGGGCTGCTGTGAGATGGGGAGGTTGGTGGCCCTGCATTGGTGGGGGGTTGGAGCTTCGTGATCCTTAAGCTCCCTTCCAACCCCAGCCATTCCATGATTCTGTGATCCAGCCTGGCCTTGAATGCCTCCAAGAAGGAGGCAGCCTCTCTGGGCAACCTGTTCCAATGTCTCTTCGATGCTCAGTGGAATCTTTTCTCCTCTTTTTCAAAAAGAATGACAGAAAGAATTTTGGAAGATTCCAAAAGATGTTGATTCCACTGATGATAGAAGAGAAGAAATAGGTAATTACCCTGTGGTTTGTAACAAAAATTAAAAAGCACAGGAAACCATTGTAAGGGATTTGAAAAGGTAGAAGATGTGGCGTGCTTTGTTGCATTATAGAAACTGTGCAGTAGAGATGAGGTGAGGATATAGCTAACATACCAACCTGGAGAAAGAATATTTGCAGCAGCATTGTAATGGATTTAGGTTTATGAATCAAGGAGGGTGCAAAGAACAGACTGAGGAGATGTGAGGGCAATCAATACTGAGATGGGGTTTTGTTGTCTTTTGTTTTTGTTTTGCAGAGATCTTGGACCAAAGGATCGTGAGGAATTACCTACAGCTGACGGTGATAAATGAAAATGGCATGTTTTGTGAAATTCTTGGACACTTCGTATAGTATCAGCTCTAGGCAAAATGGGAAGGGTTGTTGTTGCACACTGTGAGAGGGAGTGAAGATTGTCATTAACTCTACAAGCACTGTACATTGCTGAGCAAGATAATAAGAAGTCTATTTATAATACCAGTGGAAATATGATTGTATGAGATTTGCTTACCTGTTTTATTCCTTGCAGTACTGTGGTCTTTTAAAATCTCCTTTCTAATAGATCACAACTTCATGAAGTTATGTTGTCAATTCTGTGTTGAAGGACAGAAGCTTGATTTAGGCAGAGCTATGGTCATGTCTTTCTTTAAAAATACCTGAGCTGTCTGGAAAATGCCTGCAATGAAGTCTTGCAGGAAGATGCTTTTCTACTTCAGATCAAGTGATACTGACCCCCACCCTGGCATCCATCTCCTTGGTGGGAAGCGCTCCTCAGCTCCATTAGAGTCCCTGTACTAAGGAAAAAAAAAGCTGGTGCTTTTTCTCATTTTAAGTAACACATTACTGAACATAGATGTACTTACATTCAGCGATGCACTTGGCATTTCATGAATGAACACCCACGAAACTCTGATACTGCAATTACATCATTTTATGCTGCATTCCACTTATGCTGGTGTTATTCAAAGACCTTATCACATCTTCTCAGTTTGCTTTCTCTCAACAGCTCAGACTCACGTATTGTCTAGTGTTGGGTTTTTCAAAGACAAATGAGCAATATTGGATTCTGTAGCTTACGATTAGGGAAGCTTCTGGCTCTCTTTAAGGTCCTGATGCATGTTCCTCTAGCCACTTTAACCTACAGCCCTAAGCATCTCCAAGCTCCCTCTGTGCACTAGATAGAAGGACTCTGCCCTGTGCTTCTCTCCAAATGCAGTAATTAAACATGGTCTGTTTCATAGTTTCTTCAGTGACTTAAAGACCTTCAAAATCTGACTGTTATATTGTTTGCTCCTCAAATGTGTGTCTCAATTCTCCATCAGTAGAGTGGTGAAAAGATCAAATTTTGTATCTCCAAGGTAGAGTGTGTGAAAAAAAGGAATTTTGGCACCTCAGAAATGGATAAGGGATTTTTATAAAGCATTTGGCAGTAGTGCATGAAGAGCTGGATAAACACTGGGCAGTAATTCATAAACTTTTGGTTTAAAATCTCTTGCTGTATGTAACAATGGATAATTGTCATCCAGGAGGGCTGTTGTTTCCATGAGAGTCCCACAGAGCAGTTTGTGGTTACTGGCTAATGGCTGTGTCCTGGAAAGCAGAAATTAAAGGATTGATTACATTGGATGGGCAATGAATCATGAGTTCTCAGTTTTATCACATAGTTAAACCAAAATCTATTTTGAAGAGGACATAAAGGCGGCAGTACTGCAAACAGAAAAGGATTGGTGCTACATAGGTGTATTTCAGTAGTACAGTGATTGCTGGCATCACGGCAGGGCACTGGGATAAGCACTGAAAGCCGTGCTGACTGCAGTGGCTGCACAGGGAGGTGGTGCAGTCGCCGTCCCTGGCAGTGCTCAAGGGGCTCCTGGATGAGGAGCTGCGAGATGTGGTTTGGTGCTGGGGGCAGCAGAGGTGGTGGGAGGATGGTTGGACTGGATGATCCTGTAGTCCCTTCCAACCTTGAGATTCTATGATTGTAAGTAGTAAGGAGTTCTGGTTTGAGGTGTCCCCTATAGTCAGAATAAAGGCAAACTCTTTAGTTTTAACATGGTTGTAAAGTTATCCAGAATGAATCTACCAAAGGGCTATCAGAAAATGAATTGCAATCTGGACTTGGACTCTAAGCCAATTTTCTCATAGTCCTTGATGCATTATGCCTTCTCTTGCAGGTGGCTACTTCTTACGCTGCTTGATGTTCCAGGGAGCAGCAGCATTATAATGGCATATTTGCAATCTGACATTGTGCTGCTTAGCCCAGATCTCCTCATCCACGTGATGCTAAAACCAGAATCACATTCACCAACTTCTTTGTAAGAGGCTCAGATAAACAGGACTAGCAAAGGGGAGGTATTTCTCCAGTGTCTTAACTTCCGTTTCTCCAACTTTCCATTCTCAGATTCACCTTGTTGTTATCTCTGCTTTCAGGAACTCATAACCTAATACAGACATCCAGCCAGCCTCCAAGGAGTTTATGATCCATTAATATGGCCTTGTTTATAGCATCTGAGCCAGGATGTCATCACACTGGGGCCCCACACATAGATGGCAAGGAGGAAGCAATATAAATTATGCTGGGCCCTGCTTTCTTGTGGTGAGATCTCTACTTACCAAAAACTTCTGGCCTTTGTTCTGGGCTGGGAATGGTTTTTGTAATGGAGAGAGAGGCACTTTCTATTCTGAGTGGAGAAAGCAGTACCAGGGAAGGTTTTAATTATCTCTCATTTCAGAGAAGCCAGGCTGCAGTACAATTGCAGGAGTTGATGAACAGTGCAATCCCAGTCCAGAGGAAGGATGCAGGAATGTTCTCATTCTTATGCTTACAAACAGCTATGAGATCCCCTCTCAGCCTTCTCTTTTCCATACTGAAGAGTTCAAAGTCCCTCAATCTTTCCTCATACAGGAGATGCTACAGGTTCTGTTAATCTTTTGCCTTTCCACTGGCTGACAGGCAGAGCTCAGAGCGTTAATCGCAGAGCTGTGCTGTCAGCCACTCCTCAATCTGGGGTAGGGTAAGGCTTTCTAACTGCACAGTGCTGCTATCTGAAGAGCAGATAAACACGATGGAGCCAAATGCTTCTTTGTAGTGGCAGACAACAGAGTAAGAACGATTTCCACAATTACAGCTCGACACATTCAGAGTGGACTTCAGGAAACATTCTCCATCAGGAGAGCAGTGCAGCGCTAGGAAAAGCTACTCGCATGGGCTGAGCTCCTACCTTGCAAGGTTTCAATGCAGACCTGGCCTTGTATTTTTGATAGCCCTGATTCAAAGGAGAGGTTGGGCTGTGCACGGATGGATGTCCCTTTTAACCATGGTGGGATAAGTCTCAATGCACCTCCTTGTCCACTCATATATCCCACAATTTCTAAGTATCATAACAAGAATGCTGTGGGAGACCGTGTCAGATGCCTTGCTGAAGTCAAGGTACACAGCATCCACTGTTCTCCCTTCATCAACACTTCTCTTCCAATTGCTTGGAGATAGCATCCAGAACAAGCTTTCCAAGGACAGAAGTGAGGCTGACTGGCCTGTGGTTTTCCAGATCCTCCTTCTTGCCTTGTTTGAAGACTGGTGTGATACTGACTATCCTCCAGTCTTCAGGCATCTCTCCTGTTCTCCAGGACCTCTGAAAGATAAAAGAGAGTGGCTCAGCGGTCATTTCTGCCAGCTCCCTCAGCACACGTGGGTGCATCCCATCAGGGCCCATGGATCTGTGTGAGTTGGTTTTGGCCAGACACTCTCTAATCATATCCTTCTCAACTAAGGGGAAGGCTTCCATTCCCCAGGCTCTCTTATGTCCAGGGTCTGAGCTTCCTGAGGGGCAGTCTGATTAGTAAAGCTAGAAGCAAAGAAGGCATTCTGTATCTTCACCTTGCCAGCATCCCTTCTTGCCAGGGCCTCTACCTCATTCAGTAATGGACTCACATTTTCCTTAGTCTTCCTTTTACTGCTGACATACTTAAAAACACCTTGCTTGCTTGTTATCCTTGACTTCCTTTGCCAAATTTGATTCCAAGTGGGCCTTGGCCTTCCTCATTGCATCCCTACAGGCTCTAACAACATTCCTGTATTCCTCCTAACCAGACAGGCCCTTTTTCCACATTTTATAGACTTTCTTCTCACCTTTGAGTTTATCCATGAGCTCCTTGCTCATCCATTCAGGCCTTCTGCCAACTTTCCCCAATTTTTCACTCTTAGCTGTGCACCAATCCTGAGCTTGGAAGAAGTTGTGTTTGAGGGCTGAGCAGCTCCCTCAGGCCTCCTTGCTTTCCAACGCTCACCCCATGGGACACCTCCACGCACATCCTGGAAGAGGTCAGGGTTGGCAGTCCTACATGCTGCTTTGCTTCTTCCACACAAGATCCTGAACTCCATCATCTCGTGATTGCTGCATCTCACGTTGCCCCCAACCTTCATATCCCCAGCCAGCCCTTCCTTCTTAGTAAGAATAAGGCCCAGCAAAATCCTTCTTCTCGTTGGCTCATTCAGATAGCAGGGAATGTTGCAAGCATGTGGAAAATGCTCTTGTCTTAATTTCTATGCTTTGTATTGCAAGTTTTCCTTTAGTCTGGTAGTCAAGCACCTTGGGTTCCTGGTATGAAAATTATCTGATCAGCATTTTTTCAAATGCTTTGGAGGAGCGTTTTTGTTTATGTGTATCCATGTTCTTTCATTCCTCCTGTGCCAGTTCTCCATTTCATTATCCATATTTGCTAGTGATTCACGTGGTTCAGGCAGTTATGTGATCTGCAGTCTAATTTAATGTGTAACAGTGAGTTTTATCTTCAGAACAGTAGGATTCAGATTAAACTGGGATAGTTACTGGCATTCATAAATCATGAAACCACAAAGAGACTTAGTTTCATATTTTTTAAAACACATGATGTGGAACTTCTCTGAATTATCTTTTCCTTGACTTACTAACACACACTTTGGGAAACAGAAGGAAGGGAGGAAGGGAGGGAGAGGGGGAAGAAGAAAGGGAGGGAGGGCAGGAGAGAAGATGAAAAGAAGAAAGCCCCAGGCCTAAATGCAGTGCTCCAGATGGTGCCTCACAAGGGCAGAGTAGAGAGGGACAGTCACCTCCTTGTCCCTGCCTGCCACCGCTCTGTTGACGTAGCCCAGGATAGTGTTGTCCCTCCAGCTTTTTGTTCATCGGGACCCCCAAGTCCTACCACCCAGCTTGGTGTCATCAGCAAACTTGCTGAAGGTACAATCAATCCGGCTGTCTGTGCCATTGATAAACATGCTGAAGAGCACTGGGGGTCACCACTTGTGACCGCCTTCCTCCTGGACACAAATCCATTGACAACAGCCCCCGGCTGTGACCATCCAACCATTTATTTGTCCACCTAATAATCCAGCCTTCAAATCCATCCCTCTCCAATTTAGAGTTAAGGATGTGGTGTGGGGCCATGTCAAAAGCCTTGCACGATTCCAGTTGCCTTTCCTCTGTCTGCTGGTGGCATCACTTCATCATAGAAGGCCACCAGATTCGTCAGGCACGATCTGCCATTGGTGAAGCTATGCTGGCTCTCAGATCACCTCCTTATCTTGCATGTGCCTTAACATAGCTTCTGCTCCAAGATCTTCCCAGGCACAGAGGTGAGGCTCACCGGCCTGTAGTTCCCTGGCTCTTCCTTTTTCTCCCTTTCTTAGAAATGGGAGTGATGCTTTCCTTTTTCCACTCAGCAGGGACTTTGCCTGACAGCCATGATTTTTCAGATGTGATGGAGTGAGGCTTGGCAGGTACATCAGGCAGCTCCTTAGAACACTAGGGTTCGTATTGTTCAGCTCCATATTCATACTTGCACATATTCAGCTCTGCTCTTACACTGGCAGGGATTTTGCTCATCCCACCCCCGCTTAGAAGTTCAGGGACATGAGAGAGATGTAGGAAGCCTGAATGTTCATGAAGACAGGGGCAAAGAACTCATTAAGCACTCAGCCTCGTCCATGTCTGAGGAGACCAGCTCTGCCTTTTCGTTTAACAGGAGGAGTGCACTCTCCTTTGCCTGTCTGCTCTGCCAAACGTATCTAAAGAAACCCTTCTTGTTGTTTTTCACATCCCTCATCAAGTTTCATTCCATCTGCGCCTTGACTTTCATGATCCTAGCCCTGCATATCTGGACAGCATCCCTATATTCTTCCCAGGCAACCCATCCCTGCTTCCACTGCTTATGTTTTTCTTTTTTTTTTTTTCTTTTTCATCAGCTGTCCACAGCCTAGTTAAGTAGAACTGTAACACAGAAATCCTTGATCCAAGAACAGAGCATTTGTTTTTAAACGAAATGCATTTTTGGGACCTGACTGCTCAATTACATTGATCTTCAGAACACAGTGGAACATGATGACAGACGATGACAGAATCACAGAATCACCCGGGTTGGAAGGGACCTCAAGGATCATGTAGTTCCAACCCCCCTGCCTAGCAGGGCCACCAAACATACACATTCAGATCAGGTTGCCCAGGACCCCGTCCAACCTGGCCTTAAACACGTCCAAGGACGGGGCATCCACAACCTCCCTGGGCAGCCCGTTCCAGGGCCTAACCACTCTCCTAGTAAAGAACTTCCCCCTAACATCCAACCTAAATCTTCCCTCCTTCAACTTGGATCCATTTCCCCTAGTCCTGCTGTTGTCAGCCCTTTTGAAGAGTTTACTCCCCTCTCGGGTGTAGGTTCCCTTCAGGTATTGATAGGCTGCAATGAGGTCGCCCTGCAGCCTTCTCTTCTCCAGGCTGAACAAGCCCAACTCCCTCAGCCTGTCCTCATAGGGGAGGTGCTCCAGCCCCCTGATCATCTTAGTTGCCCTCCTCTGGACCCTTTCCAAAATCTCAATGTCTTTCTTGTACTGAGGGCTCCACACCTGGACACAGTACTCCAGATGGGGCCTCACAAGAGCCGAGTAGAGAGGGACAATCACCTCCCTGTCCCTGCTGGCCACCCCTCTCCTGATGGAGCCCAGGATCCCATTTGCCTTTCGAGCTGCCAGAGCGCACTGCTGGCTCATATTCAGTCTCTCGTCCATCAGGACCCCCAGGTCCTTCTCTGCCGAGCTGCTCTCAAGGACCACTCCTCCCAGCCTGTACAGGTGCCTGGGGTTCTTCCGGCCCAAATGCAAAACCTTGCACTTTGCCGTGTTGAACCTCATCAGGTTCACCCGAGCCCAGCCCTCCAGCCTGTCGAGGTCCCTCTGCATGGCATCCCTTCCTTCCACCGTATCAACCGCACCACTCAGCTTGGTGTCGTCAGCAAACTTGCTGAGGGTGCACTCAATTCCCTCATCGATGTCATTAATAAAGATGTTAAAGAGCACAGGTCCCAAGACAGACCCTTGGGGGACACCACTTGTTACCGGCCTCCACCTGGACATAGAGCCATTGACCACCACCCTCTGTCTGCGGCCTTTCAACCAATTGCTCATCCATCGGGTCGTCCACCCATCAAATCCACTTCCCTCCAATTTGGAGATGAGGATGTGGTGGGGGACCATGTCAAAGGCCTTGCTCAGGTCCAGGTAAATGACATCGGTCGCCTTCCCTTCGTCCACCAATGCCGTCACTCCATCATAGAAGGCCACAAGATTAGTTAGGCATGACCTTCCTTCGGTGAAGCCGTGCTGGCTGTCTCGGATCACATGCTCATTCTTTATGTGACCGAGCATGTTGTCCAGGAGGATCTGTTCCATGATCTTCCCAGGCACGGAGGTGAGACTCACCGGCCTGTAGTTCCCCGGGTCCTCCCTGCTCCCCTTCTTGTATATGGGAGTGACGTGACCCTTCCTCCAGTCGTTCGGGACCTCACCTGACAGCCACGACTTCTCAAATATGATGGAGAGCGGCTCGGCAACCACCTCAGCCAGCTCCTTCAGGACCCTGGGATGCACGCCGTCCGGCCCCATAGACTTGTATTCATTCAGTCTAAGGAGGCACTCTCGGACTTGCTCTGCCCTTACAGTGGGGAGGGATTTACCTCCTTGGTCCCCACATAGAGGTTTGGGGATGCAGGGTTCAGGGACGTGAAAAAGACTAGAATCCTGGCCACCAGTGAAGACCGAGGTGAAGAACTCATTCAGCACCTCAGCTTTCTCTTCATCTGTTGAAGCCAGTTCTCCTTTTAAATTTACCAAAGTAGGTACGCCCGTTTTGGCCTGTCTCTTCTGGGCAATGTACCTGTAGAAGGTGTTCTTATTGTTTTTCACGTCCCTTGCCAAGTTCAGTTCTGCCTGCGCCTTGGCTTCCCTGATCCCACAACTGAATGATCCCATGACTGAAGCAAGGTTAAGTAATGGACATTTACTTCACGTCATAGAATCACAGACTGACTCGATTTGGAAGGGACATTACAGATCATCTGGTTCCAGCTCCTCTCACGGTTGCCAATCAGGTACCGGATTGAGTTGCCCAGGGCCCCATCCAGCCTAGCCTTGAACATCTCCAGGGATGAGGTATCCAAAACCTCTCTGGGCAGCCTGTTCCAGCATCTCACCACCTTCTGAGTGAAAAAAATCTCCCTAACATCTAATCTAAATCTGCCTTCTTTTAGTTTGAAACTGTCCGCCTTTGTGCCCCTGGTCATAGAAGGAAATGAGGTTTGAAAGGCAGGTCCTGCCTGACCACCCTCATCTCTTTCTATAACAAGTGACCTGCCTTGTGGATGAGGGAAGGGCTGTTCACACAGCCTGCCTCGTCTTCAGCAAAGCCTTTTACGCTGTCTTCTGTAGTATTTTCCTGAAGAAGCTGGCAGCCCATGGCTTGGACAGGCACTCTTTGGTGGGTAAAAAATGGCTGGATAGCCCAGCCCAGAAAGTGGTGGTGAATGGAGTTAAATCCACCAGCTGGCACCAGTACAAGAGGGAGCAGCATCAAGTTGCTCCAGAGGAGATTCAGGTTGGATATTGGGAAGAAGTTCTTCTCAGAAAAAAGTGGCTAGGCATCGGAACAGGCTGACCAGGGAGGTGGTAGAGTCACTGTCCCTGGAGGTGTTGAAGGAAGAGTGGACGTAGTACCCAGATGATCTTAGAGGTCTTTTCCAACTTCAGTGATTTTATGACTTTATGATTCCGTCAGACAGTGTAAACAGTCTCCATCCTCATTATAAGCTCCTTTTAGTATGGAAGCACGGGAAGGCTGCGGTGAGCTCTCCCCTGAGCCTCCTCTTCTCCAGGCTGGACAAGCACGCTTCTCTCAGCCTGTTTCCGAAGGAGAGCTGCTCCAGCCCTCTGAGCATCTTCATGGGCTTCTCTGGACCTGCTCCAGCAGCTCCATGTCTTTCTTGTGCTGGGGGCTGAGACCCTAAACTTCTTATGGCGAAGGCCCAAAAGCAGCCAGCTGCAATCAGAGTAAGCCTGCGCTTGAAGCCTGTCAGTTCCTCTACACAAAACAACAAACCAGTTGAAATTATAACATGCTCTATCATACTCCATGCCATTTTTGTTTAAAAGTGCTGCATCTGTTTAGACATATGTTCATGTAGTAAGATGTCTCAGCGGGAAAAGTTGTCAGAAGGAATATTTGAAGCTTAAGGTGTTCCTTCAATATTTCTGGTGCTTTGAACGTAAAAAAAAGTCACCTCTGATACAGTTTGCAGTTGATGCTGATATTGGTAGAAATATAAACAGGGAAGTAATAAACAGTGAAATGCAAGGCATTTTCATGATTATGTGTCTGCCCAGAAAAATAAGGCTGAAGTGCTTTACAGTGGTAGCAGACAAGCTAAAACTCTACTGCAGCAAACAGAGCTAGAGCTACCTTAGGATGCATTAAGATGGAAGAAATCACTGTAAATCTACATCCTGTTGTGTTAATTTTGTCACAAGAGCTGCTGGAGGATTGAAGAATATAAAACAACCCTAATTATTCCTGATATTCATACGCTCGTTTGACTGCTGAGCTCTAAGCTGACATCTTCGCAAGACTCTTTGAAGCCGAAGCTCTCATTCCCTGCCATAATCATCTCAGATGCCGTCATTTGACATGTGAATCAGGGGTTGTTTTCCCTTAGGCTTCACTTCGGATTTCTCTCTGCTGGATTTTATCTGCCACTCTCATCCTGGAGTAGCTCAGTCCCCTAAGGCCGTGCTGTTCTCTCAGCAGTCTGTCAGCCATGCTTCTCTGGAAGCAGCCACACTTAGGATCAGCCACAAACACTGCCTGACAGCTTACTCTGTTTTGCAGCCTGAGCATAGATATGCTAGAAAAAGTCCCAGTACAGAGCTTGTAAATCTGCACTGGCAACCTCCCTCTGTGGAAGGATCTGACAGTTTGTAGTGTCTCCCAGAGACTCTCTTCAAATGCTGCCTGGACATCACTGAATTGCAAGGGTTGGAAGGGGCCTCAAGAGACCTCTGAGTCCAACCCCCTCCTAAGCAGGTTCCCTATAACAGGTCATGCAGGTATGTGTCCAGATAGGACTGGACTCTCTCTAGATGATCCCTGTCTTTTTTGAACTGAGAACCCAGAACGGGACACAGTATTCTAAATGTGGCCTCTCCAGGGTAGAGCAGAGGGGGAGCATCGCCTCCTTCAACCTGTTGGCCACATTCCTTTTAATTCATCCGACATTAAGCTCAACGTCTTTGTCACGTTAAATTCATCTTGGCAGCTTAAGATAGAATGATGGAATGGTAGAACGGTTTGGGTTGGAAGGGACCCTTAAGATCATCTGGTTCCAACCCCTGCT